>NW_006408587.1:306578-328069 GCF_000296735.1 Chrysochloris asiatica
CAGAACCAACAGCACATAACAACAACAACAACTGTTAACTTTCTTTGTTGTTGTTGTTGTTAAGTGCCGTCGAGTCGGTTCCGACCCATAGCAACCCTGTACAGGGTTTCCGAGGGTGTAAATCTTTACGGGAGTAGAAAGCCTCATCTTTCTCCCGCGGAGCGGCTGGTAGTTTCGAACCGCTGACTTTAAGGTTCGCAGCCCGATTCGTAACCACTACGCTACCAGAGCTTCTTTATAGAGGGGGAAATTGAGACAGGGAGATAAAATGATTTGTTGCTACCAAGTAGCAGAACTGGAATTCAAGTTGGAATCTGGCTCCAGAATGCACACTATAAAACATGAAACTAAAGGAGGAAGGGTGCTCAAAAGGATCCAGTGTTGCCTCCTAAAAGAGGTCAAGTAAGAAGAGGACTGTGAAGTGTCTACTGAATTGAACAACAGGGGGTCACTAGAGATTGTGAATGGAGCATTGGTGACACTGTAGGATAAGCACTTGACTGCTAAGCTCGAGATCCAGCAGTTCAAATGCACCAGCCACTCTGCAGGAGAAAAATCAGCCTTTCTGTCCCCACAAAGAATTAAACCCTCAGAGACCCTACACACAGCAGCCTAATTGTGCATAGTAAAACCAGGAAACAGGGCAGCAGTAGGCTGAGGAGCAGGTCTAAGGTTAAGAATGGTCCTTTCTTCCCAAAAGCCTGGCTGTTAAGAGAAATCACAAAGCAGGGCACAAGATAGACAGATGTTATCACAGTTGCAATTAATGTGTGTGGCACAAACCATTTCTTCACACAACCCTCTCTACTCCTCCGTTGGGTTCGATAATCTATTACAAGGACAACTTAGTACTCAGACCCCATACTCAGATATAGGGTTTATTAGAGAAGTTCACAGGTTACAATGGTGGTGGTGTGGTGGTATGATGGTATGCTGTGGAGTGCTTCTGACTCATAGCACCGCTGTGTAGTGTTTCCAAGGCTATAAATCTTTATGGTGAGCAGAAAGCCTCATCTTTCTCCCCCAAAAAGCTGGTAGTTTCAAACTCTGATCTTGAGGTTAGCAGCCTCACTCATAACCACTATACTACCAGAGCTCCTCCAACAGGTTAAAATACAGGATCAGAAAATGCTCAAGGCACAACTGTTCCAGTCAACTACAGACAGATGCCCTCAGGACACACCACGCCACCCACCATAAGCCTCAGCCTGAAGTAACTTGGCTCCAGCTCCAAGAGTCAGCAAAGCTAGCTCCTCCAGGAGGCATCCCACTCTACAAGCAAGCTTCTTGCCCAGTGTCACTCGGCTTTCCTTCCTCTGTGGGCTGGGAAGCCCACTGCTCTGTCTCGTGCTCTGGTTCTTGGTTCTCCTGCTGCTACTTCTGTTACCCCTCCAGCGTCACAGCTTTCTGTCCCTGGGTCAAGGAAGTTCAATGCACCGGGACCTCGGGAATCCAAAGGACACACTCCTTGCATGGCTCTTCTTTGATGGTAATGAGCTTCCCTCTCCTGCTTTTGAGATGGTTCACGTTGTATCCCTGCTAGAGTTTCAAGTGTTTACAATTACAATGAACACTGCTAACATCCACAGTTGAATCGTATCATCCTATCAGTATCTTCTCCCACCATCTCTTACCTAGACCCAGCAGGACTGAAAGGTTGTTTTGGTGGGAGTTATGTTGTTGTTGTTGTGAAGTGCCGTCGAGTCGGTTCCGACCCATAGTGACCCTGTACAGGGTTTCCAAGGGTGTAAATCTTTACAGGAGTAGAAAGCCTCATCTTTCTCCCGCGGAGCGGCTGGTAGTTTCGAACTGCTGACCTTAAGGTTCGCAGCCAGATTCGTAACCACTACGCTACAAGAGACATTAGATAATTCACTATACCTCAACAATCTTCTTCACTCGTGCTTTGTTTTAAAGACAAGAGGAACTTGAGTAAGTGGACATACTGATGGGAAAAGCCAGTTGAGTGGGAGAGCCTGAAGACACAGGAATTGGGTAGGATCACAAATAGTGCAGGGTCTCCAAGAGGCCAGAAAGAACAGGATCAACCTAAGACTCTCTTCAACTGAAAATGGGGCTAGAAAGTAAGGGTGACCATGGATTCAGATCATTTTGTACTCTGATGAAAGGAAGTAAAAGGAGTTCTTCTGTTGTGTCATCAAGAAAATAGAGTAGAGGGTGAAAAGAAAAAGCTGCAGATCAGCCTCTGTGCAGAATAGGAGTCTGCTGGGGAAAAAACAAAGGAGCCCTGGTGGCACAGTGATTAAGTGCTTCACTGCCAACTGAAAGGTCAGCAGTTCAAACCCACCAGCTGCTCTGCAGGAGAAAGATGTGGCATTCTACTTCCATACAGATTCCTGCCTTGGAAACCTTACTGAGCTGTTCTACCCATAATCCTAGTGGATCACTATGAGTTGGAATCAACTTGACGACAGTAGGTTTCACTTGGCTTGGGGAAAAGAAAGGAGTGCCCAGCACGACTGAGGACTTGGTAGTCCTATGAATTCACAGTGGCAGCAATTTCCAATGCAGTGTCATAATATTTCCAGTGCCTCCACATCTGCAAGAAGTAAATGGAGTGGTCCAGGCCAGGTGTAAAAGAGGGAGAGCAAGGGATTGAGTAAAAGATAGCAGCAGGAGTGACTGAGGCAATGGGCCATGGAATCTAAACTGGAACAGGGAGGTGAGCACAGAAGAGGGTTACGAACAGGCCTTCAAACCAGTTCATTCCAAACCAGTTCATTCCGGTCAACATCCTGCAGAAAAATTGAATTTCTACCCAAATCCCAATGCCATAGAATTGATTCTGTCTCATGGTGACCCTATAGAACAGAGAAGTGCTCCACATGGTTTCCAAGGCTGTAAATCTTTATGGACGTAGACTGCCTCATCTTTCTCCCAAAAAGCATCTGGTGGGTTCAGTTAGCAGTCCAATGTTTAACCCACAGCACACCAGACCTCCAATGTCCACACCACCAGATATACTGAATTGTTGTTCAGTGCCGTTGAGTCAGTTTCGACTCATAAAGATCCTGTATAGGGTTTCTGAGGAGTGGCTGTTGAGTTTGAACTGTTGACCTTGCTGTTCATACCGACCTTAGGGTCAAGAGCTTATCCTTCAGCACTACACCAGGACTCCTATACATACTGAATTAGGACCTACATTTCAGTAGGGATCTTGTAATGTAGGCTCTGATTCAGTTTATCTGGCGTGGAAATGTAGACTCTCAGCAAAGAGTTGACTGAAATGAACTGGATCAAAGTCCTAGTTAAGATATAAAGGTCAGAGAACAGTAGGCGCAGCAGAACTAACTAACTGACTCAGAGACGTGGACAGACAGGAGTGTAAGGCAAGAGATATTATCTGGGGGCATATTTCAGAGCTGGAGCAATTCTAGGTACTCTGATGCAAGGATGTATGTGGTCATGAGAGAGCGATACTGAATTGCTTTTTTTAAAGAAAAAATATTGAAGGTGATTGGAAAAAGAAAGGTCGAGAAACTGAAAGTTTCCTGAGTATTGAATAGTTCAGTCATTGGATGATTAAATCCCCAAAGATAAGGTAAGATTTGAAAAGACAATAAATTGGGGTCTAAAGATTTTAATGAAAGAAAGTAAGAAGCATAGAAATTAGGAATCACAGGGAAGAAAAAGTGATGCAAAGGTATGTAATGGACCAAAATACATCATCATGATAAATGGAGAAAAGACTGATGTTGTCAAGGGATTCACTGTACTTGGATCCACAATCAATACCTATGGAAGTAGCAGTCAAGGAATGACACGGCATACTGTACTTGACAAATATGCTGCAAAAGACCTCTTTAGAAGAAGGGCTGGTTGGTCCAAAGTGTGGTGAGACCTGGGGACACCTGAAACCATGGACAAGGAAATAGCCACAGAGGGCTAGCGCTGAGAGTGAAGCATCCAGCTGATATGAAGTGAGGGGAGAGACGCACAAGAACACCCACACTTGCAGAAAGTACCCATTTGACCTAGCCTTGATCAGAACTCGACTAGAGGACGATCAAAAAAAAATTTTTTTTTTGATAAAAGAAATAAGGGTAAATTGCTACAATTTGATGAATTTGACCTATATTCATAAAGGTAGTAGCTCAAAATACCAACAGAAAGGGAAGGAGTCTTCACATCAAGTATCAATGCTATCCCTTCTGTACATAGGGTAGATAAGGATGGGCAACTTAGACACTGGCTACCTAAATTGAGGGGGCGATAAAGACACAAAGTGACTGGCTTACAAGGTTTCAAGAGGGAGTTTAGTTTAAGAGTGTGTGGAGGAAGATAGAATCCCCACTAAATAGTTTTCATCTTGCCTAGATGGGTCAGGTAAAAAGAGATGGGGATAAGATTCTTATGATTCAATAGTGAGTAACTGCTATCATGACTAATTGAGACTGTCACAACTGTAAAGGTAGAAGTTTTGTAACAAAAACAGGGGAGTAGTTAATCTTACATTCCAGGAACTGAGGACCCTAGGACCATCAAAGGAGAAGAGCACAAGCTGAATGTGGGACCCTACCCAGAGAAGCAGCAACACCAGGGATGGAGGCAGAGATGGCAACATGGAGAGAGGGAGCCACTGAGGACTCTAGATTCAAGGAAAGAGAGGAACTAAGAGCTGGAAGCCAGGAGGCAGGCTTGCAGAATGTGCCTTTTGGTGGCTTAAATTATTATATATGCCTGAGTGTTTAAAAAAAAAAAAAAAAAAGAGTGAAAATGAATAGAGAGAAATACTGTTAACTGATGGTACATGGAGGGGATTATAATCATTGTAATGAAAGAAAGTTTTTGAATTGCTGAATGTAAAACTGATGATCTGCTTTGTAAACTTTCACTAAAATCACAATAAAAACTTTAAAAAGAAAAAAAAGACCTTTTCAGAGTGTTAAAGAGCAAAAATATCACTTTGAAAACTAAGGTACACTTGACCCCAAGCCTCATGAATATGAAAGCTAGACAATGAATAAGTTAAACCAAAGAAGAATTGATGAATTTAAATTATTGTGTTGGTGAAGAATATTGAAAGTACTATGGACTTTCTTACTAAGAACAAATAAATCTGCTTGGAATAAGTACAACCAGTATGCTCCTTAGAAGTAAGGATGGCAAGATTTCATCTTGGACATGTCAGCAGGGATCAGTCCCTGCGGGAGGAAGGATCAACAAAGAAGAGGAAACCCCCAAATGTTTCCCAATGAGATGGTCTAGCACAGTGGCTCCAACTGTGAGGACGGCCCAGGATCGGGCAGTGTTTCATTCTGTTGTACATAGGGTCACTATGAATCAGAGTCACCTCAACAGCAACTAAGAACAGCAGTAATCACTCCAGGTCTTAATCTGGGGGATAGGAACATCAGTGTTCATTTCAGTATTTGTTAAACTGTACAGATATATTTCACTCTTTCCAAGATCTATAGACTTGGATCTCATATACTTCGTAAGTATATTTCACAACTTAAAAAAGAAAGCAAATAAAACTCCCTTCTCCTGGCTCAGGAGCTCAAGGGGTGTGGAGGTTAAGTGCTCAGGGGCTAATCGATAGGTTGGCAGTTTGAATACACCAGACACTTCACAGGAGGCAGATGGAGCAGTCTGCTTCCATAGTGACTCAGAACCTTGGAAACCCTATGGGGCAGTTCTTCTCTGTCAGATAGGGTTGCTATGAGTTGGAATTGACAGCCGTCAGTCAGTGGTGGGTCTCCTGGGTCAAAGGTGAACACCTGATCCAGGTCTACGCCATCTGTTGTTACCTGAGAGCAGTAACAGGATTTAGGAGCCTGATCCAATTTAGGCAGATGAGACATCACCAGGGCTTTGGCCGAATTCTTATGAAAGAGGTGCTCTCTTTCTGCTGGAGCTGTGAAGCTTGTTTATAAAACATTTCCCTTCCCTAGCTTGGGACTAAAACTAACAAGAAAGCAGAACCAAGAGAGGGATAAGGACAGATAGATTCCCAACATCAGCTTAATACCTACTTCCAGCCATTCTTAAAACCAAATACCTGGGCCTTTTCAACAATGTAAGCTGGTAGTTTTGTTTGTTTGTTTGTTTGTTTTTGACAGGCTAAAGTGCTATAGGATAAGCACCGGACAAAAAGGTCAGTTTGAACCACAAGGTCAGCAGTTCAAACTCATCAGCCACTCCTCGGAAACCCTATACACAGGGTGGCTATGAGTCAGAAGCAACTCGATGGCACTTAAGTCCATTTAAGGTCAGCTTATTTCCTCTTAAGCAAAAACTATTTTAGCTAAATTCTGATGAATTCAGTGGAACAGTCAAAGCAACTCTCAATTCAATAACCTGTGTGATCCTTTTCAACAAATATGCCATATCATGCCCTCAAGACCCTGCAATGGCTGTCTGTCACTCAAAGTAAAGGCCAAGGTCTTCAAGGGGTCCTACCAGATCCTACAGGATCTGGTCACTGCTCCTCTCTGCTTATTCACTTTATTATTCAGCCCCAGGTTTCTTTATTATTCACTCTGCCCAGCCAAACTGGTCTCTGGGCTGTTCCCTGACACACCAGGCACCTGCTGTCAAGCCTCTGCTTTGGCTGAAACAGGTATCTTCTCCAGACATCTGCCTGCTCTATCCCCAACTTCCTTCAAGTCTCTGCTCAAATCTCAATCTCTCAATGAAGCTGAGATACACTCCCTCCCCACAGCCAGGATCCTGAACCTCCTTTAAGCCTTGCTCTATTTTTCCTTTTCTGTCTTTCTTTTTTAAACAGCATTTGTTACCTAACATAGTACGTTCATTAAAATGTACGGCAAGAAGACAGGGGTCTTTAATTAACCAGTTAACTCATAGTTCCAAGTACAGTGCTTGGCTCAGAGTAGGCATTCAAATATTTGCTAAATGAATAAAATTCCATGAGTCTCAAAGGAGCAGAGATTGGTTTGTAAAGTCACGAGAAGAGATACTAACACTAAGCCCCCATCTCCTGTCCCAAACATAAGCGGAGTATAGAAGGAAGAGACACCTCCATTGCAAAGACTTCAGGGGAAGCCATGTCCTGTGGGGCAGAAGGCAGAGGTGAAGAGGGTGAGGATGTGGGGAGGTATGTTAACTATAGAATGAGGCTGGTGAGGGCTTGATGCTATGTTTTGGGAGGTGTGCTGAAGTCAGAGTCTGAGTCAGGGTAGAAGCAGCCCTGGGCAGTTTACCAATGAAAGTAAAAATAAAGAGAGAGGGGTCAAATGATTTATTTATACTTTGTTGCTATTGTTAAGTACCGTGGTCTGTTCCAACTCATAGTGACCCTGCCCAGGGTTTCTGAGGCTGTAAATCTTTATGGAAGCAGAAAGCCTCATCTTTCTCCCGCAGAACAGCTGGTAGTTTCAAACTGCCGACCTTGAGGTTAGCAAACCGATTCATAACCATTATGCTACCAGAGCTCCTTAGATGGAGACAAAGGATAAGATGAGTCCTGATGGATTTCACTGACATGAAAACAATGAATCACAGTAAGCACTACTGGACAGATTCATCCCATCACACCAAGGTTGGAACGGTCTGAGAAACTGTCAAGGGACAAGCCCTCTCGTTCATTTTTCTCTCCCACCCAAGCACCTGGACAACATTCAGAAGCATCTGTTGGATCAAGATTCAAAGCTTCCCTGTTCATGTCACTACCCTAGTCCAGATGCAAGGATCCCCTTCTGCACTGTGAGAGACCTGCCAAAGTTCATTCTTTTGATTCTGAATCCCTCTCATGCATGATCACAACCCCAATTTCCAAAAAGGCAGGACAACAGTCTTCTCCTCAAAGACAGCACACAGCAACACCCAACTTCCTACCTGCCCTCCAACAACCCACCCAGCCTGAGCAAGACAATGCTGGGCAAAGGGAAAGGGTCCACTGGTCCTGATCTATCTCTAGTCCTTCTCATGCAGTCTTTGTACAGAAATTGCTCCAAGGGTATGAGAACCTGTGTGTAAGGCAAGATTCAAGGTTACTGTTACTCTCTGTCAGAGAAAAAAATGACATCGCATGGCCTCTAAGGAAATACTATAAATCAGGCCCTTGGGAATGGTGCCATTAAGATACTCTCCAAAGCTGCCTGGAGAGTTATTAAACATTCGATAATTAATAATAATTAATGCCTCCAAGATCACATGGAACAAAATCTAAATTATTTAAAAATAAATTAATTAAAAACACCGGGTTTACTGGTCAGAAAGAAACTAGAGAAACCGGAGACTGTGGCCCTTGAACATCCTTCAGGTCTAGAAAGGAACTCACTCACCCTTGTGGCCTAATTTTCAGCCAAGCAATAAACATGTACATAAGGGGAATAACAACACTAGTAAGGTATGATCACCACGGAATGGTCAATCATTAAAAATCCAAAGGGCAACATTTACCTAAGGACCAAGTTGAGGAAGGATGGGAAGGTGAGTGGAATAGAAATAGTCATAACAAAGGAAGCAGGAAAACTGTTGTTCATGGAGGGACTGCAATCACTGAGATGAAACCAAGTGTATGGTTTGTTGAATGTAAAACTGATGATCTTGTCCATAAACCTTCATTCAATTCACAATAAATAATCATAATAATGCCTCCAGGGCTATCTCTTGCATGGAACAGACCCTGTAAAAAGGCAGCAATAATTAGACTTGGGCCTGACCTTCTGCCCACCAGCCACATCTTGGTGGTATAGGGCACATGTCCTTCTTGTACTTATGAGCAAAATGTTCACACTTCTGACTGAGTCAGGTGTTCTCTAAGAACCAGACCTTAAGCAAATATTTAAAATAGCAATCCAGCCTTCACGATAGCACCAATGATCTCTGCCTCCTGGTTTGCTGTTGTTGTTAAGCGCCATTGGGTCAGTTCCAACCCATAGCGACCCTGGATAGGACTTCCAAGGAGCAGCTGTTGAGCTTGAACCACTGACCTTGCAGTTCAAACAACTTTGCAGTCTGGTGCATTAACCCATGGCGCCACACCAGGACTCCCACACTGATCCATGATCAACAGAATTCAGAAAAGATACATCGCTTCCAAGATGAAGCTATATAAGGCTGTGGCTTTAGTGACAGACACTCTCTTCAGTGTCGGGCACTCTTGCTGTCTTGGATCACTTCCTCTGGGGAATCCAGTTGCCATGTCAGCAAGGAACTGAGACCTGCCAACAGTTTAGAAGGGGATCCTCCCCAAGTCCAACCTTCAGAATACTGCAGTCCTAGTCAACACCTGAAGGAGCCCTGGTGGCGCTGTAGGATAAGCCCTGGACTGATAACCACAAGGTTAGAAGTTCAAATCCACCAAGCACCCTGCAGGAGAAAGATGAGGTGTTATGCTCCTATAAAGATTTACAGGTTCAGAAAACCTATACAGGGCAACTAAGAGTGGCAGTGGTTTTTTTAGCCAACACCTGAGTTCTTGGGTCGTGCAAATGGTAGCATGCTGCTAACCGAGAGGTTGGAGACTTAAGTCCACCCAGAAGTACTTTGGAAGAGAGCCTGGTGATCTACTTCTGAACATTCAGCCACTGAAACCAGAAAGGAGCTGAGTTCAACTCTGACACACAAGCAGTTGCCAGGAATTGGAAGTGATTGGACAGCTACCAGGAGCCAACAGCTTGACTACAACTTCATAAAAAACTCAAGAGTCAGAACTTCTAGATTTTTGAACCACAGAAACTATTGTAAGGTGCTAAATTAGGGGAACAATTTGTTAAACAGCAATAACCAGCAAATTCACTATCCTGCAGATTAATGTACTGGGCTGCAAAGTCCGTTTAAACTGCATGTCTGGGGTTCAAGCTCACCAACTGCTCCTTGGAAACCCTATACGGGATCACTATGAGTCAGAACTGACTCAACGGCACTTAACAGCAGCAACAACAAAGAACTGAGAAAAAACGGAAAGGTTTAACATCAATTCCCATTCTACATTAATTTAGACCTATTTCTCTGTCCATAAGAAAGCATCAAATTACACATGTATGAATTCAGCAACTTATTGGATGTCAAATATAGGCAAGATATTATCAAGTGACAAAAGCCTTCAGCCTTCACATAGTTTATAATCTATAAAGAGAAATAAATAACCACAAAGAGGCCCCTGGTACACATGGGGCCACTCAATCCTTTGACTTCATTAGCTTTTGAAGTTTTCCTGCACCAACTGGTTTACTCCCACTCTTTACTTTCACAATCCCTCTCAAGAAGGTACATCAAGTCCCCTTCTCTAGCTATTTTGAGTGTTCAGTGCAAGGTCAGCAAGTCATATTGTTATATATTCATTTTAACTGTACCACATGCTTTTCGGAGGAAAAAAAAGTTTAGCCCCTGAGTCCATTTGCTATTGGGACAGAGAGTACTTCGTTGAGGATTTTATCAGGCGCAGGAAATCCTGATCACAAGAGCTGAGCACGCTAACATCTGCAATTAGTGACTAAGTGACAGAAGCAGCACTGATACAATCACTGCTCAAGTGCTGTTCACACCAGGGCTCCAGTTGAAATGGCCAAGAAATGCCATCCCTTGGTCCCTTCCAGACTCTGCTGTCTCTCAAAGCAGCAGGAGGGTTGTGCTGCTCTAAGAAAAAACGGGAGCCTCCTTCTGCACAAAGAAGGGCAAAAGGCGAACTTTCTTTCCACCAACCACAATACTAACCTCTGCCCAACCTTAACAGTGTGGGAGGCCGTCGGAGGTGAATGGAGCCCTAGACAGAAAACCACAACTAGACTTTCTCCTCCCGCCACCGGCTGCGGTCTAAGTCAGGTGACTCCTCTGGGCACACAGCAAACCTAAACAAAGATCACTCTCCACATGACTGGGGGCGGAATGGGGGAGAGTAGACGAGGACTCTCACAGTTAGACTAGGGCTGTCCGGTCCAACCACGGAAAACCATTAACTCTTGCTTCTTTGCAGTCCCAAGACATTGGAGGAACTACAAGTTATTCGGCAGCTCAGCCTTCAAGAATGCACCTGGAGGAACTTGGGATCCTATTCCTAGGGAACAGGCGTCAAGCTCTGCACACACATATCCTCGGTCCCAGGCACAGAGGCGGGACCCCTCCCCACCAGCTGTCACGGCACCCACGGCCAGTCACAGCCAGGGACGCCCGTCCCCTCTGGCCGCTTCCCTTGCGGCTGTAACCTCACAGAAGAGATGCTTTTTCCAAAGACTCGGTAGGCGATGGCCCGCCCCCCGGGAAGGGGCGCCAGGATGGGCGCGGCCCCGTGCTTAGTGTAGCTTCAGATCCATCATCCCTTCCTCCTCCCGGGAATGGAATGAACCTCCAGGTCCCCAGCCTCGCGCGCCCCACCTTGTCGCCGAAGCTGCGGGCCATCAGCAGGTCCGGGCTAGGTGTGCTGTCGCCGCCCACGGCCTCCTCGCTGCTGGAGCCGGCCAGCGGGTGCGGCATGTCGCGCAGGGAGTGGGGCCCCGTGGACGGTAGGGCCTTGGGGGGCCCGCCAGACATGGCGCGCACCGCTCGGGACGCGCCGCCGCCGCTTCCTCCTGCGTCCGCCACGGCGGACTCCCCCAGCGCCCCGGGCTGAGGCCCCACTCAGGCGCGGCTAGGTCAGAGGCCCTTCACCCACCGGGCTGGGAGCCGCCACCACCGCCGCCGGCTAGTCTCCGCAGAGGCTGGGCTGCGCTACTCCGCGCCGCGCGTTCCCGCTCCGCACCCGAGCCAGCCGCGGGTCCGCTCGCACCTCCGCCCGCGGCGCCCAACCCGCACCGCCACACCGCCCACCCTGCTCGCGGCCCCGCCCCCGCGGTGCCTCGGCCTCCCCGGGAGGGGGCAGGAAAAGCGACCGCGCAGGGTGGGGGAGGGGACGCGGACAGCTCCGCCCCCGCCCGCCAGCCGCCCGACAGGAAGTGCGCCCAGAGCCTGCGGCCGCTGGCCTCCTAGTGTCAAGCCTCTCCTGGTAGAGGCTGGCCCGGTGGAGGCTGCGCAAATGCTTAACGGAAATCAGAGGTGGAAAAAGACGTTGGAAGAGCCAGTTCCATTCCACCCGCATTGACTGATACGCCGACGGGCAGCCGTGCTTGGGGATGGGAGCTTTGGGACACATACACGAGTCAGGATCTTCTGGTCCCTGAGACTCGCGCAGGAATAAACCAACATGTAAGGAATTCCGATGCACATCTTAATGGCGTAAAGGGCATGAGGCTCAAAAGAATCAAAGAACATCTGGTGGAGAACCTGAAAAGGAATTCGAGGAGGTAGTATAGGATTTCTTCAAATTTCACGCTGATACCATCTTGCTTCTACAGTTAAACTGAGCTTATGGAAGGTTAAACCTCAGAAGGACAAGAGGACGAGTATCGGTAAATGAAAACTAAAAGGAGTGTTAACAACATGTCCAGCTAATATACATGTATTTTTAAGTGCCATCGAGTCAATTCCGACCCATAATGACTCTGTATAGGGTTTCCAAGGAGCAGCTGGTGAGCTTGAACCACCGACCTTGCAGTTCAAACGACTTTGCAGTCTGACGCTTTACAGAGACCCCCATCAGCACTGGACTACGAACCATACGGTTCAAACCCACTAGATGCTCCTTGGAAACCCTATACAGGGTATATGTGTTAGTACCCGCTCAACATCACTTAACAATAACAACATATACATACATATACATATTATATATAAGGAGCCCGGGTGTGGCGCTGTGGGTTAATGTGCTGGACTACAAAGTCTGAACCACAAGGTCAGTGGTTCAAGCTCAACGGCCACTCCTCGAAAATCCTATACAGCATCATTATGGGTGGAACCAACTCGACAGCACTTAATAATATAGATATCTAGGAGCTCTGGTAGCGTAGAGGCTACGAATTGGGCTGCGAACCACAAGGTCAGCAGTTCGAAACTACCAGCTGTTCCGCGGGAGAAAGATGAGGAGTTCTGCTCCCGTAAAGATTTATAGCCTCGGAAACCCTGTACAGGGTCACTATGAGTCGGAACCGACTCCACGGCACATAACAACAACAACAACATAGACATAGATAGATACACAGATTATATATATATAGAGAGAGAGATATATATATACACACACATATATATGCATAAACTTGCACCTTGAGTAAACAGCCTTTTGAAAGAAGTGAGGTTCGTGTTATTTTTCATGCATTTGTGCTTCCTCTCAGGCTCTTTGGTAGAGTTGGATTCTCAGCTCTATTTGCTAGCAGAGAAGAGATAGTCCAGTCATTACTTAGGGACTTTGGAGAACAAATTCACCCCATTTCCCACACTTCCTGTCTCTGCATCTTGTTTCTAGGGTCAGATCACCAGTCCAAGTAAGAACAGGTGATACTAGCAAGGTAATGGGGGAGGGTGGCTCCAGAGGCAAATTAACCAAAAAGCAAGGGAAGCATGAGTTTACTTGTTCTTACTAATCTATAGTGAACAATTTCACATTTTTTTCACAATCTCAAAGATTCTGCTTCTAGGTATGGCTGGCATCTCGCTCTCCCAACTCCTCAGCATCTTCCTCGCAAAATCAATGCCTCTTTCCAAATGTACAGTCCCTGACAGGGAAGTAATATCTTGCAAGGTAAGCACGAGCTTACTTGTGTTTACTAATCTATGTTGTTGTTAAGTGCTGGCAAGTCGGTTCCAAGTTAAAGGGACCTTGTATAGGGTTTCTGAGGATCAGCTGATGGGTTTGAACCACCAACCTTGTGGTTCTAACTGACTTTGTGACCCAGTGCTTTTCCTATAGTGTCAGGATTTATTGATCTATCATGTTGTTGTTGTTGTTATAAGTGCCATCGAGTCGATTCTGACCCATAGCGACCCTGTATAGGGTTTCCAAGGAGCAGTTGGTGAGCCTGAACCACCACCTTGCAGTTCAAATGGCTTTGCCATCTGGCACATTAACCCACCGCGCCACACCAAGACTCTTTAATCTATGGTGGTGGTGGTTATGTGCCATGGAGTCAGTTCTGACTCATAGTGACCCTGTACAGGACTTCCAAGGCTGTAAATCTTTATGGGAGCAGGAAGCCTCATCTTTCTCCCATAGAATAGCTGGTAGTTTTGAACTGCTGAGCTTGAGGTTCACAGTCCAATTTGTAACCACTACGCTACCAGAGCTCCTTCCTTAATCTATACTGAACCAAAAAAAGGGTGAAATTATTTACTACAGATTAATAAACAAGCACAAGGTTACTTACACAACTCCTGCTTGCCTTATTTACTGGGTAATCCATCCTTGGGTTGCTTGTTGTGAGAACATATTTTTGCCTACATCTTCCCAAACTCCTTATTGTTACTGTTGTTAGGTGCTGTCAAGTCACTTCCTACTCATAGTAACCCTATGCACAACAGAACAAAATGCCGATCGGTCTTGTGCCATCCTCACAATTGTTAACATTTGAGCCCATTGCTACTGCCACTGTGTCATTCAGATCTCATTGTGGCTTTCTTCTTTTTTGCTAATCCTCCACTTTACCAAGTATCATGTCCTCCATGGACTGATACCTCCTAATAACAACATGTCTGAAATATGAGAGATGAATTCTGGCCATCCTGGCTTCTAAGAAACATTCGGGCTATCCTTCTTCCAACACAAATGTGTTTGTTCAGGTGACTTTTAATATTCTTCTCCAACACCATAATTCATATGCATCAATTCTTCTATGGCCTTCCTGATGCATTGTCCAACTTTCACATGCATCAGAGGCAATTGAAAATACCATGACTTAGTCAGGCACATCTTAGTCCTCAAATTGATATCTTTAAAGAGGTCTTTTGTCGCAGATTTGCCTAAGGCTTATCCAACTTTACATGCCAAAACTGAGGATAGATCTTGTTGTAGAGATTCACTATGGTCTCTACCACACTGTTTCACCTAGAATAAAGCAGAGAGATGAATCTGTTAAAGAAAAAAAAGTTACTGATGAGTTGATTCCTACTTAATGATGAGCTCATGTTTATAATGGAAATGGATTAGCTAAGGAATATGGTACACATGGGGTCACTATTAAGTAGAATCAACTCCTTGGTAACTTAGTTTTATTTAAAGCTCAGTGAGTCTGAGTTACATTTTGTGTCAAGATTCAGCTCTGTTTTATTTTCTTACTGAAGAATCCATTAACTGTGCTCTCATACTAATCTGTAGTAAACAATTTCACCTGAGTTTCACCACGTCTACCAGGTAAAATTGTTAACTGCAGGTGAAATTGTTCACAACATATTATTACATAAACACAATGAAGCTCATGTGTCCCTTGGTTACTGTAAATTGGTGTGTACTGATTACTGGGTAGTCTGCCCCTATTTTCCATAGGAATTTCAGTGGCTGAGTTTTTGGAAGTAGATGACCAGACATACCAAAACCAAACCCAAATTCAGTGCTGTCTACCCAATTCCAACTCATAGTGACCCTATAGGACAGAGTGGAACTGCTTCATAATGTTTCCATAAATCCTGACAAAGCAGACTGCCACATCTTTCTCTTGCAGAGCAACTGGTGGGTTCAAACCAACAAATTTTTGGCTAGAATGTTAAGTGCCAACAAGTCAGTTCCCACTCATAGTGACCCAGGATAGGGTTTCTGAGGAGTGGCGGGTGGGTTTGAACCACTGACCTTTTGGCCAGCAGTCCAGTGCTTATCCCACAGTGCCACATCTCTCCTTATATCCCTTGGTGTCATTCATAAGGTATGGCCCTTTGTCCTCCAGCTATCTTTTATTTCCCCATGCCCTCAAATGGGTCTGCCTTGGTTGAAGAGACTAGGATTCAGAGGACGCTGGGAACATTTTTAGATGTTCCACCTACCTCATGAGAAGCCCAGTCTTCTGGTCTTCATGGAGTTGGGTAAAGCTGTTAACGCTTTTATCTTCAAGGACTGCTTACAAATACTATAGAGTCCATTATCTGTTCTCAATTAACATGAAAATAAGTAACACTAATATAACTAGTGTTCTGTAGTTTATAACATTGACATTTCCTATTGAGTTGGTATTGTTTATTTTAGCAACAGATCTTATTTTATTATGATCCCACATAGCCCTGTCCTCAGGTAAGACAGGACCAGTATTTGCAAACCTTCATAGTTACTGCAAGGTGGGTGAGGATGAACATGTGATTTAACCTCAATGAACTTGTTTTCTTTTCTGACCAGGGGGAGGGAGGAGAATGGGTAGTAATACTTTCTAGAGTGACTGTCAGAATTAAATAGCATTCTGTATGTAATGTTCCTAGGGAGATCTTGGCACAGAATTGTTATTTCTAAGTGTCATTGAGTCTCATAATGAGCCGGTTTAGGATTTCCAAGGCTGTAAATCTTTTATGGGAGCCAAAAGTCTCATTGTTCTTCCGTGGAGCTACTGGTGGGCTCGAAACGCAGTGGTTCGCAGTCCAGTGCTTATTCTATGGAGGCACAGAATAGGTGCTCCGTAAAGGTTAATCCGGGGAGCACAGTGGACTATGAACTACAAGGTCGGTGGGCCGAGTCCACTAGCCACTCTGTGGGAGAAAGATGAGACTTTCTGCTCCCACAAAGATGTACAGCCCTGAAACCCTATGCAGGGTTGCTATAAATTGGAAATGATTCAACGGTACTTAACAACAACAAAGGTAGACCCCTTCCTTTCCCTGTCTAGTCAGGTCTTCCTTACCATTTTATGAAATGACCATCATAGGGTTTTCATAGTTAAGTATGTTGTCCTCCAGACCCCTCCACTTGCATGACTTGCGTCAGAGTTCCATTTGTTCTATACACATGCTTGTGTGCACAGGTGCGCACGCACTCAAGTTCCTAAAAGGCCATATAGCACAGTTTATGTCTTTTCAATTTCCTTGTTGGTCAACGTGGTATTTAGCCATAATGATCCAGTGGCTAGTCACCAAAACTTAAGAAAGTGAGGTGGGGAGCTAGGGGGTGAGAAAGAAAGAAAGTGAACGTCTATGGAAAACATTTTGATAATAAAGTTTTCTCCATTCTCCGTTAGCCCTGGACTTCCCGTTTATAGTCACCATTTCCTGTTGTATTTTAGTGTTCCTTGTGGTGGGTAGTTGTCACTGAAATAGCGTAATTGTCCCAGAGCCTCTGACTAGGCTTCAATAAAAGGTTTAAACAGCATAGTGTTGAGGAGGAAACAAACACGAAGTTTCTAAATTAGAGCAGAAAATTGTGGCATTTGTTTGGAATGTATGGAGAGAAGTTTGGAATTCTGAGTTGGCACAGTGAAGAAAGGCACAGTGAATGTGTATACATGGGGGTGGAGAGGAGATCCCTAATGCTGCAAGAACCCCAAAACTCAACACAGCATCATCCTCCTATCAATAGGGAATGTTAGGCACTTTAACCAATACTTCTTAGGAGACAAAACCCCTGAATTTGGAAGCTGTGATGTCTTGAGAGTCTGTGAACCTCACTAGCAACACTGTCAGAACTTTTCATGAGGGCTCTGAGACCTCAGAAACAAAGCAGAATCACAACGAAGCCTTCTGTCTCTCTCCCCCCTGGTACAGCGTGTGCTTAAGCCTTCTTCATGTTTGTGTTAGCTGCTTATCCTCTTCTGGTTTTTAATACAATCGTGGCTTTATTCTATATGGCATCCCAAACCCTGCCTCAGAATAACATCACCACTTCTGAAGTGGACTACTGGTGAAGACAAAAGAGGGTTTTCAGTGAGCATTCAAAGTAACATGCAGAAAGCCACAGAGGGCTGTCTCAAACAAGGGACCAACTGAGAAGGCACAATTCCAAACAGACACAAAATTGTGTGGACAATTTAATTTGGTCAACCACATCCCAGGAAAGAAGCAAAAGCCAGAAGATACACATGAGGCCAGGATCTGAAGAGATTTGCAAATGAGAAACTGACACTTGTCCCAGAAACAGTAGAGAGGCTATGGATACACGATTTTGTTGTTGGTTTTAAGTGCCAACAAGTTTGTTCTGATTCATAGAAACCCTGTATAGGGTTTCTAAGGAGCACCTGGTGACTTTGAACCACCAACCTTGCAGCTAGCCCTCTAGTGCGTGTCCTACAGTGTCACACGAGAACTCAATGAGTACATGGCAGGATCATTTTCTCTCTTTGTGTAGGAGATTTAAGGAATCCTGGTGGCACTTGACTGCAAAGTGTTGCAGACCATGTAAGACTAGTCAGAGGTTCGAGGCCCTCTAGGGCCGAGTGTAACAAATGAGGCCACTGGCAGTTAATGGCAAATTGCTTTCATATTAATATTCAGGTATATATATTAAATTAATACACTGGAGCCTTTGACAATCCACAGATAAATGTGGTATTTTCCTAAAGCCAAGACTAAAGGTTGTAAGGTTAAGCCTTTCTCCAAAGGATTAACTAAAAATGTCTTAGCTACTTCACAGCTCTTTGTTCCATAGACAAAGAACCCATCCTCCCTAATCCTTTTCCAGGTGCAGCCCATTCACCTGGGCATCTGGAGTCCTCCTGCAGACCTGGCTCAGGAAGCCAAAGCAGCAGGACTCCACCCAAGCTTTTGTCTTTATCTCTCACCTTCCCCCAACTATGCTCAGGGGCTATAGATATGTTAATTGAGCCTGAGAATCCAAGTTGCTGGCCTGGGATTCGAACCAGGGAAGTACTATGTAAAGTTACCTGAATGTCTGGAAAAGTACTGATGTTAGCTGTACCTTGCCTAAGTCCCTCCCAGCTTGATGTGAAGCTCCTCCCCTGAATAAAGCAGAGGCCCGGGCCTCCCCAGGTGTGCATTACTGGTTGGCAGGCATGGAGTAAAGATCAGTGCATTACTGGTTGGCAGGCATGGAGTAAACATGGCAGTGCATTACTGGTTGGAAGGCATGCAGTAAAGATTGCAGGGCAGTGAGTTGCTGCCTACAGAGGCCACGATGCCTGTAGTCCCAAGCCTGCCTATCAGTGATGTATCCACCCTGGCTTTGGGGTGCCTCTTTGTCTCTCTCTTTGTCTCCTTTGTCTCTTTCTGTGTATTCTTGATATGTATGAGTCACCGTCAGGTATCCTCTCCTCGTGAACTGAACCCCAATGTCGAGGCGGGTCCCCGACAGCAAAGCAAAAGGCTGGTTGTTCAAATCTACCAACCACTCCATGGGAGAAAGATGTGGCGATTTGCTTCTATAAAGATTTATAGCCTTGGAAACCCTATGGGCTAGTTGTCCTCTGTCCGACAGGATCACTGTGAATCAGAAATAATGCAACAGTAGGAGTGTTTTTGGTTTATAGGAGCTCCTGACCCCAAAGACCTGCCTGGAGCCCCTCATGTACAATGTACAGATCATGGAGTCCATGCTGTGAATCTCAAATTTTGAGGGCGCTGTGGGACTGCAAGGTCAGTTTGAACCACAAAGTTAGCAGTTTAAACTCACCAGCCCCTCCTTGGAAACCCCATACAGGGTCGCTATGAGTCAGAACTGACTTGATGGCACTTAACAACAACAAAGAGCCAAGAAGCTTATTAAAATCCAGATTTCCAGACCTCACCCAAGAGATTCTGCTTCTGGGGTAGGGCCTGCAATCTGCACTTTTAATCTCCTACATGATGCTGATGCTTATCTATAGGCTATATGGGTATACACTGACTCCTCAATTACAGACATGGTTAGTTTCTAAAGACCAGGTCATTATGTGAAAATTGGTATTATGCAAAAATGGAGGATAATCACATCAGATCACAAAATGGAGAACTGCCTCATTACATAACTACCAAACGTCATCATTACAGAACTGCCAAACCATTGAGAATCATGGTCCAGCCAAGTTGACACTTAACCTTCACCATCACAGTCAGTGTTTGTTACTGCCAGATGTACGTCATAAATGCACAAAATAGTTGGACCGTAGATTTTTTACTATGGCTGTAAACGTGAAATGTCAGATAGCAAGATAAATGAGAAGAAAGAGGTTTACTTTGGAGACCTGCTGTGGCGCTGTAGGATAAGCACTGGACAGCTAACCACAAGGTCATCAGTCAAACCAGCTGTTCCTTAGAAACCCTATACAGGATCACTGAGAACCAACTCGATGGCATGTAGCAACAACAGGTGTATTTTGAGCTCCATCCATTTCTCTAAATCATAAATTAAAGTTCCAAACTTCCTTTCATAAATAGCATTTGTAAGTGCTTGCTTTGGAAACATTTCAAGTTTGTTGAAAAGTTGCTTAAAAGGGAGTTCTCTAATACAGGGATTTTTTTGCCCTAATTTTTTTTTCAAGTTTTTATTGTGAATTATGTGATAGTTTATATGGAAGAACATTAGCTTTACATTCATCCTATCGTATTTCATTGCATGGCAATGATTACAGTGCTCTCCATGCATCATCACACAACCAAAGGGTACACCCCACAAGCCTGCCCCTGGCCATCAGCATGCATACCCTCTCCCTCCCTGAGTTCAGAGTCCCCCGCCTCTCCATCTTCACATCATTGTCTCTGCATACATCTCTGGTGTCACTGCTTCTCTGGGTAGGGTCCCGCACTCCACTCTTCTCCCTTGATGGTCCCAGGGACCTCCGTTCCTGGACTGCAAAGTCAACCACTCCCCTCCTTTTGTTACAAAATGTCTACCTTTACATTTTCAACACTCACAGTCAGTCCTGATAGCAATTATTCACTATTGAACCACAGAGTCTTATCTCCATCTCCTTTCATCAGCCCCATCCAGATAGGTTGGAAACCACTCAGTGGAGATTCTACCTTCCTCCGCACCCTCTAGAACTAGGCCCAAAGCTGAGTTATGTGAACTTGGCATCAGGATTGATGGGAAAACTCATTAACAACCTGTGATATGCAGATGTTACAACCTTGCTTGCTGAAAGCTAAGAAGATTCAAAATACTGATGAAGATCAAAGACCACAGCCTTGGGTATGGGTGGCACCTCAGTGTAAAGAAAACAAAAATACTCACCAATAGACTAATAAATAACATCATAAAAAATGAAGAAAAAATGAAATTGTCAAAGATTTCATTTTGCTTGGATCTACCATGAGCATTCATGGAAGCAGCAGTAAAGAAATCAAACATTGTATTTATTGCTTTAGGCAAATCTGCTGCACAAGACCTCTTTAAAGTGTTGAAGAGCAAAAATGTCAGTTTGAGAACTAAGGTGCATCTGATCCAAGTCATGGTATTTTCAATAACCTCATATGTACATGAAAGTTGGACACCGAATAATGAAGACTGTAGAATGAATTATGATATTGGAGAAGACATAAACCAGAAATGAAGACAATGAAAAAAAAAAACCACAAAAAAATTAACTCAGTGCAGAAAATTATGGGGAACCAGCCTCACAAAGCAAAACAAAAGAAAAAAAAACAGCAAAATGAATTCATACCTGTCAATAATTACACTGAATGTAAATGGATTAAATGCATCAATCAAGATACGGAGAATGGATTAAAAAAAAAAAAAAAAAAAAAAGATCCATCAATATGCTGCTTGCAAGAGACACACCATGCACACAAGGACAAAAACAGACTGAGAGTCAAAGATGGGAAAAAATACATATATCACGCTAATGACAATC
>NW_006408587.1:328169-329350 GCF_000296735.1 Chrysochloris asiatica
TCAATATGCTGTCTACAAAAGACACATATTACACACAAAGACAGGACAGACTAAAAATCAAAGGATGGGAAAAAATACATATATCACGCTAATGACAATCAGAAATAAGCAGGAGTGGCAATTTAAATTTCTTATAAAAGACTACATAGCAAAAGCCAGCATAGAAGACAAAGAGGACATTATATTATGATTAAACAGTCATTTGAAAGAAGACATACCATCATAAATACCTATGCCTCCAGTGAAAGAGCCTCAAATATACATAAATAAAATTCTAACTGAACCAAAGAAAAAATTGACAAACTCTACAATAATAGTTGTTGTAGTTACAATAATAGTTGTTGTAGTTGTACTTAAGTGCCACCAAGTTGGTTCCAACTCATAACAACCCTGCATAGGGTTTCCGAGGAGCATCTGGTGAGCTTGAACCACCAATCTTCAGTTCAAACCAACCTTGCAATTCAGCTCATTACCCCACAGCACCACACCAGGACTCCACAGCAATAGTAGGAGATTTTAATACACCACTTTTAATGAAGGAAAGAACAAGTAGAATGAAACTCAACAAAGACACAGAAGAACTAAACAACATAATCAACCAACTTGATCTCAGACATATACAGAGCAATCAACCCAACAACAGCACAATGTACATTCTTTTCTAGTACACATAGAACATTCTCCAGAACAGATTATATGTTAGGCCACAAAACAAACCTCAGTACATTTAAAAACATCAAATACTACAAAGCATCTTTTCAGATCACAATGCTATAAAATTCGAAATTAACAATAGGAAGACCAAGGGGGAAAAAATAAAATACATAAAGTTGAAAAACAACCCATTTAAAAGCTGAGACAGGAGACATCAAGTCAGGTGGTCAGGTCCCCTCAGGGCAAACCCCCTTCCAAGACTAAGACTCAATGAGAATACACGCTCTGATTGGTGAATACGTTTGTCACCAATAAGGAAAAGTGAGGGAAAAACAGCAATGAAGCTGTGAGCTAAGCCCTACAACGTTCAATAGACTCCTGTGAACCCAGCTGGAGACCTGGTTGGCCAGCAGTGTGGCAAGACCTGGGGACTCTTGGGGCCAGAGTCAGTGACATAGCCACAGAGGACTAGAGTGGAGAGTGAAGTGTTCAGCTGATAAGAAGAGAGGGCATATGCATACGAACAC
>NW_006408587.1:329450-329952 GCF_000296735.1 Chrysochloris asiatica
TGGGGCCAGAGTCAGTGACATAGCCACAGAGGACTAGAGTGGAGAGTGAAGTGTTCAGCTGATAAGAAGAGAGGGCATATGCATACGAACACCCACACTTGCAGATAATACCCACTCAACCTGGCTTCAGTGACTGGATGATCAGAGCTCAACTAAAGAAGAAAGAAGAGGAAAAAAAATATTAATCTGATACAATTTGATAAACTTGACCTACACCTATGGATGCAGTAGCTCAAAAGAGGGAACAAGTCTTTACAGCAAGGATCATTCCCACTGCCTCCATACACAGAGATGAGTAACTTGGACATTGGCTACCCAAAATTGGGGGAGGGGGGTGCCTACAAAGGCAAGAAGTGACTGGCTTGCAAACTTTTAAGAGGGAGCCTGAATCCAGAAGGTGTGGAGGGAGGTAGAATCTCCACTGAGTAGTATCCAATCTGTCTAGGCAGGGCTGATGAAAGGAGATGCGGATAGGTCTCTTGTGATACAATAGTGAATAATT
>NW_006408587.1:333031-340745 GCF_000296735.1 Chrysochloris asiatica
GATATATGATAGGATGAATGTAAAGCTAATATTCTCCATGTAAACTGTCACATAATTCACAATAAAACATTAAATTATTTTTTTAAAAGCTTATGAGAAATCAAATTAAAAAATGATATAATCAACAACAGAAAAATCCCTTGAATCAAGTGAGAATCAAAATACAGCTTACCAAAATCTTTGGGACATAACAAAAGCAAGGTTCAAAGGGAAATTTATAATAATAAATGTACACACAGAACAAAATAAGAATAGAAGGGAACATTTCTCAACTTAATTAATGACATACATACAAAACCAGCAGCCAACATCACTCTCAACTGTGAGAAACTTATGTCATTCCATTTTTGAACAGGAACCAGACAAGGATGCCCTTTATCACCACTCATATTCAGAATTGTGCTGGGATTCTTAGCCAGAGCTATAAAGCAAGAAAAGGGAACTAATGGCATCCAAATTAGCAAAGAAGAAGTAAAACTCTATTTGCCAATGATAACTATCCTATACTTCGAAAATCCCCAAAACTCCACAGGAAAATGATTGGAACCTATTAATTAATAGATTTGGCAAAGTGGCAGGGTACAAAATCAAGATATAAAAATCAGTTGGATTCCTTTACACTAATAAAGAGAGCTATTAAAAGGAAGTTAGGAAAACAGCAACTCTCTTTATTAGTGTAAAAGAATGTTGTTGTTGTTGTCAGGTGCCATCGAGTCGGAACCGACTCATAGCGACTCCATGCACAGCAGAACGAAACAATGTTCGATCCTGGGCCAACCTCACCACCGCTGCCACCCCCGAGTCCATCAATGATGCCACCTGGCCGATCCATCTCGTTGGAGGTCTTCCTCTTTTTCTCTGACCCTCCACCCTACCCAGCATGACATCCTTCTCCAACGATTGTTTCCTCCGGACTACATGTCCAAAGTAGGAGAGACGAAGTGTAAAAGAATAGGAACTCTGATACATGGCATAAATATACTATTAAACATAATTGAAAACAGAAGACAAAATCGATGACTTGTTAAGTACTATCAAGTCAGCTCTGACTCATTATCAACCCTGTGTAGGATTTTCTAGGTTTTAAATCCACTCGTGGTTCAAAGCCTCTGAAAAATTAGACACTTATGTGCATCAAAGGGTTTCACCAAAAGAGTAAAAAGAGAACATACAGACTAGAGGAAAATGTTTGACAATGACATATCAGACAAATGGCTACTCTCAAAAATTTATAGAATATGTCAGTACCTCAACAAGAGGAAGACAAGGAATCCAATTGAAAAATGGGTAGAGGACATGAATAAACACTTCACTAAAGTACACATTCAAATGGTCAACAAACATATGAAGACAATGGAAATCAAAACAACAATGAGATATCATCTCACTCCAGCATCAATAGCAAAGTTCCAAAAAAAACAGAAAACAACAATGTAGACAAGTGTGTGGAGACACTGGGACCCTCCTACACTGCCGGTGGTACTGTAAAATGGTGCAACCACTGTGAAAAGTGGCATGGTGAGTTCTCAAATAGTTGGAAATGAAACACTGGATGACCCAGCAATCCCTCTACTTGGTATGTTGTTGTGAAGTGCCGTCGAGGCAGTTCCAACCCCTAGTGACCCTGTGTAGGGTTTCCAAGGAGCAGCTGGTGAGCTTGAACCACCAACCTTGGGGTTCAAACCAACTTTGCAGCCCAGCGTATTAACCCACAGCACCACACCAGGGCTTGGTATATATATAGCCTCAAAAAATCAGGGCTATGACATGACTAGATATATGCACACCCATGTTCATTACAGCACTATTTACAATAGAAGAAAGATGGAGACAGTGTAAATGCTCGTCAACAGAAGAATGGTTAAATAAACTTTGGCGCATATACACAATGGAATAGTATGAATGTTGAAGAATAACAAAGAATCTGCAAAACCCCTCACAACAGGGATGAACCTGGAGGACATTATGCTGAGTAAAATTAGTCGCTCACAAAAGGACAAATACTACGTGAGACCACTGTTGTACAAAGTTGAGGGGGAAAAAAATCTTGCTCAATGAAACATTCTATGAAGATTACAGGTTGGGGTGGGAGAAACAATGATGTGAATATAGGTAAATACTGTTAGCGTAGTGGTTATGAATCAGGCTGCGAACCGCAAGGTCAGCAGTTTGAAACTACCAGCTGTTCTGCAGGAGAAAGTTGAGGCTTTCTGCTCCTGTAAGGATTTTACAGCTTTGGAAACCCTGTACAGGGTCGCTATGAGTCCGAACCGACTCCATGGGACATAACAACCACCACCACTGTTAACTGATGGTACAGGGAGTGGATTGTCACAATTGTAAGGACACGAATATAATTTTCTGAATATGTGACTGATTATTTCTTCTGTAAACCTTCACTCAATTCACAATAAAAAGTTAAAAGAAAATTTAAAAAAATGAATTTACTTTCTCAGAGTTGTGGAGAGTTCAGTGTGTGGTTCTAGGGAAAGGACCTTCCTAATATGTAGTCCCTGGAGTCTTTGGTGGTCCTTGGTGGGTCTTGGTATCTATCTCTCCGATCTGTGTATCTTTGTGTCTGTTCTGCTCTTTTTTCATATCATTCAGAAGCAAAGAGGTTTAGTGCTCACCCTACTAAGGCATGACATAATTAACATAGAACACCCTGTTTCCAAGCAGGATCAGACACTTCAGTATATATTTGAGGGCAGTGGATCCCAATTCCATAACTGTCATGATGCCTATAGCCACTATAACCATCTTGTAATCATGAAGGAAGACATTCCCAATACCCTGAGGATGTTGTTAAATGCCATCGTGGTGGTTCTGACCCAGAGTGACCCTGTATAGGGTTTCCAAGGAGCAGCTGGTGAGCTTGAACTGCCCACCTTGCAGTTCGAATGGCTTTGCAGTCTGGCACATTAACCCATAGCACCACAGTGGATAAATGGGGAAAATGTGTGTCTTTAGGACATCCTGGAGTCAGTGCACTTAACTCTACACTTGTTATTTGTTGTTGTTATTGTTAAGTGCTGTCGAGTCGATTCCGACCCATAGCGATCCTGTATAGGTTTTCCAAGGGGCAGCTGGTGGGATTGAACCACTGACTTTGCAGTTCAAACAACTTTGCAGTGTGACACATTAGCCCACAGCGCCACACCACATCAAATCAGCTCCGATTCATAGCCATCCTGTATAGGGTTTCCTACCCTGTAGAGCTGGTGTTGGATTTAAACTGCTGATCTTCTGGTTGGTAATACTGTACTTATTTAACTGGTATACCTATAACGTTTTATTGTGAATTAAGTGAAGGTTTACAGAGCAGATTATTAGTTTTACATTTAACAAATCACATTCTTTGTTTCATTAAAATGATTGTGATCCCCTCCGTGCACCAACATTTAACAGTATGTACCTCTATTCATGCTAGCTTTTGCATTTCCCCCCATGTCTCCTGCTACCTTCATCTTTCCTCTGCTAACTTGCTTCTTGTATACTGCCTGCCCTGGTGTTGCAGTGTAGGATAAACACTTGACTACAAGGTTGGCAGTTCAAACTCACCAGCTGCTCCTTGGAAACCCCATGCAGGGTCACTATGGAGAGGAACTGACTTGACAGCATTTAACAACAGCCCTCTAGCCTTTCCTTCCCTCCTACCCCCATCATAGATTGTAGGAGGGAAGCCTTTCCTTCCCTCCTACAATCATCATAGATTGTTTCTTTATCAAGAAAACCTCTTAATTTTTTACAACATTGGTCTCATACAATATTTGTCCTTTTGTGATTGACTAATTTCACTTAGATAATGTCTTCCAGGTTCATCCATGTTGAGAGCTGTTCATCATTATTCCTCAGTGTTGCATAGTATTCCATTGTGTGTATGTACCAAAGTTTGTTTTACACATTTTTTTGATGTGTCTCTTGAAGGATCTTGTGTTCTTATCCATTCTGCTGCTCCTTACTCTTGACTGGTGCATTTAATACATCTACATTCAATGTAATTATTCATAGAGGTGAACTGATTACTCTCATTTTACTGTGTCTTTTTTGTGGTACTGCTGGTTTCTTTGTTCCACAGAGTTTTTGTGCTGAGTTTATTTTGTTTCTGGGGTTTCTTTTCATTTTCTTAATTTCTGTTATGTTAATGTTTGCTAAATCTTTCTGATTTTCCTCTTTCTTTTGATTCAAAGGTATACTAATTTTCTTGGAGGCTATCCTGTAATTAATTTTTCCCCATTTAAAACAGACTGTTTATAACAGACTGGAATATCTAAAATGGGGCTACAACGTGCCCAGTGAAGGAGGCTTCCTGTGGAGCCTCCCTCTGCAGTACATAAGACTATAGGTAGAAGCCTGAACCACATCCAGATCTCCAGAGATGGGAAATTCCCACTTGAAAGGACAAGCAGACCAGCCTGGAGTGGCTAGAAGAACAGAAGATAGTTCTTGAAAGAAAGACCTACAGGAAAAATACAAAACAATAGAGGCAGACGGACTGTTACTACAAGAACAAACAAGTTGCTTGCCCAGGAAACATCAAGGCAAGTGGTCGGGTCCCCTCAGTGCAAACCCTCTTCCAAGAATAAGACTCAATGGGAATACACGCTCTGATTGGTGACCACGCTCATCACCGATGAGGGGAAGTGAGGGAAAAACAGCAATGAAGTGGTGAGCTAAGCCCTACAATGTGGAGAGTGAAGCGTTCAGCTGATAAAAAGAGAGGGCATATGCACAAGAACACCCACACTTGCAGATAATACACACTTGACCTGGCTTCAATGACTGGATGATCAGAGCCCAACCAGAAGAAGAAAGAAGAGGGGGAAAAAGAGTAATCTGATACAATTTGATGAACTTGACCTACACCTATGGATGCAGTAGCTCAAAAAATCCTTACAGCAATAATCGTTCCCACCGCCTCCACACACAGAGTAGACAGGGATGGGCAACTTGGACATTGGCTACCCAAAATGGGGGTGAGGGGGAGGGCTACAAAGGCAAAAAGTGACTGGCTTACAAGCTTTCAAGAGGGAACCTAGAGCCAGGGGGGCTGGAGGAAGGCAGAATCTCTAGTGAGTAGTATCCAATCTGTCTAGGCAGAGCTGATGAAATGAAATGCAGATGAGTCTCTTGTGATACGATAGCGAATAATTGTTATCAGGACTGATTGTGAGGGTTGGAAATGTAAAGGTAGACATTTTATAGCAAGGAAGGGAGTGATTAACTTTCCAGTCTAGGAGCGGAGGTTCCTGGGACCATCAATGGAGAAGAGCCGAGAGCGGAACCCTACCCAGAGAAGCAGCAATGCCTGAGATGGAGGCAGAGATGATGACATGGAGCGATGGAGCAGCTGGGGACTTTAGATCCAGAGAGGGAGAGCGACTGTGTGCTGAAGACCCGGGGGGGAGGGGGAGTGTAGGGTGCAAGCTTGCAGGGTATACCCTTTGGTTGGTTGATAATGAGTGGAGGGGATTGTAACCATGGCAATGAAACGATATACGATAGAAAATAGACTGTTTAAAATTTACTTGATTTCTTTGCCATATGGAAGTTCTACATCTATACTATTTCCTCTTTTTGAAGTTCACGTCATTACAAATTGTTATCTCTGGTTCCCTATTTTTGGTCTTGTTGGTTTGTTTTACTTTACATACTTCTATATCTGGATTGAAACTACCAGCTGTTCTGTAGGAGAAATATGAGGCTTTCTGCTCCCATAAAGATTTACAGTCTTGGAAACCCTGTACAGGGTCACCATGAGTTGGAACCGACTCCACAGCACAAAATAACAACATATCTGGATTGAGTGCTGGGTTGTGTTGTCACATATGTTAATCTCAGGTTGCTCAGCCAAAACAACAGCCTTTAGTATTTTTTGTTAAAATTGGTCATGTTATTACAAATTCATTTCTGTTTATCTGGAAATGTCCTAATTTCACCATCGTATTTGAAGGACAGCTTTGCTGGATATATATGATTCTTGGTTGGCAATTTTTTCTTTTCAGATTTTTTTATATGTCATCCCATTGCCTTCTTGCCTGCATGGTTTCTTCTGAGAAATTAGTCTTGCTGGTTCTCCTTTGTAGGTAACTTTTCATTTTCCCCAAGAAGCTCTATGGATTCTTTTCTGGTCTTTGGTTTTAGAAAGTTTTATTATGATATGTTTTTGGTGGCTTTCTTTTGGGATATATTCTGTTTAGGGTTCTTTCAGTTTCTTGTATACACGAAGTTTTCATGAGGTTAGGGAAGTTTTCTTCTAGCAACTCTTTGACTATTTTCTCTGTGCTATTTATTGTCTCTTCCTGTCCTGGAATTCCAATCACCTGTAAGTTATTCCTCTTCATGGTGTCCCGCATAACTGTTAGGCCTTCTTTGGATTTTTTTTCATTCTTATTTCTGATTGTTCTTCTAGCTTACTAGTATTGAGAGATTTATCTTCAGGTCCACTAATTCAGGCTTCCATTGCTTTGAATCTACTCCTTTGTCCTTTCAATGTATTGTTCAATTATAAAATCTTAGTATTGATATGGATTTCCAATCACAGGTTTTGTATTGTTTTTAAATTTTTCATTAGTCTGTTCTTGTAGCAGGTTCCTGAATTGTTCTAAAGTTTTTTCCGTGTTCTCCTTGCTTTCCCTGATTTTCTGTCAATCACTTGTATGTACCTAAATATCATTCTGTTTCAGTTATTTCCATTACCTTTTCTTACTCAGAAATGTTTGGTAGGTTTTTGTTTTGTTTTTTTTTTGGCTCTGCACCTGGGTCATTTGTTTGAGCCATTCTTTCTTATGTCTTTGTGTGAACTAAAATTGTCTGTTGTCTCTGAGGCATTGTGGTGGTGCCATATATGTATTTAATTGATTATTGTATGTTGATGTGTTCCTAGGCTCTAACCACCTGTCTCCAGTCATGTAGTTAGAAAGTGGAAGCGTGTACACCATTCTCAATTCATGCATTTCAGTTTAGGGTAGGTTTGGCTGGTGTTGGCTTCTGTCTATCATAGATCAGGTGGTATAGGAGCTGGTATTGTCTTTTGCCAGTGGTTGGAGCTGAAGGGGATATGGTTGCAGCTGAACTATATAGGCATGGTTGCTATCTCTTTTCCCATTGCCTTTGTGAATCTGCTCTGCCAGACTGTCTTCTGTTACCACAGCTGCTTGCAAAGCTTCAAGATGGTTATACTGCATAAGGCCAGCCATTCACCTGTCAGTCTCCATCTCTCACTGCCTTTGCTCAGCTTCTCTTCCCAGCAAGTACTCAATCCACTTCTCTCACCTTTCCTCTGAAGTTGAGTGTTCTAGGATTTTCATCTGTGTCTGTTTCATTGGATCACTTGTAACTTTGTTGTAGAAGATCTGTGTAGTGCATCTGCCTAGTCCGCCATCTTATCTTGCTGGAAGTCTGCAGTGCCCTTATAACTTGCAGTGGAAGTCATCCTTACAGATTCAGAAGACAAGAATATGAACATTGTGGGTAATAATGTTAGCACAATAATGCCATCCTTCTATAACATGCATTCTTTAAGAGGTGATATAATCCCTAATGGGGCAAAATATATTTCCTAGGGTATAAAAACATCTTAAATATTACAAGTGTTTTGTGGCTTTCCAGAGCTCAACTTTACCCAACAAAATACTGCTCTTTAGTATTTAATTTTTCTTTCTTTATTTTTCATGTTTTATTGTGAATTATATGATATTTTACATGAGAGAAC
>NW_006408587.1:341508-357984 GCF_000296735.1 Chrysochloris asiatica
TGGGTACCATCTGCAAGTGTGGGTGTTCTTGTGTGTATGCCCTCTCTGCCTATCAGCTGGTAGCTTCACTTTCCACTCTAGTCCTCTGTGGCCATGCCGCTGACTCTGGGCCCAGGAGTCCCCAGGTCTCCCACACTGCTGGCCAACCAGCTCCCCATCTGGGTCCACAGAAGCCCACCGAACATTATAGGGCTTAGCTTGCCGCATAATTGCTGCTTTTACCCCACTTCCCCCTATCGGTGATGCATGTGGTCACCAATCAGGGTGCATATTTCTGTTGAGTCTTAGTCTTGGAAGGGGGTTTGCAGTATTTAATTTTTCTTGTTAGAAATAATTTAAACTTAGTTTTTCTCCTGATAATTGTGTGTGTGTGTGGGGGGGGATTGGTAATAACAAAAGAAAGGTTGAGAAACACTGCTCTAGATAGATGCAGAAAGAGCTCTAAAACAGAAGAGAGAAATACTAACTTTATACAGTAGCATGCTTGATCTCCTCTCAAAGCCTCTGAATTCCACTGGGTCTTCTCTGATTCTTGCCCCAGTTTCTATCACTGTAGTAGCTCCAGCCAAGTCTGCTCTCCACAGTCCCTCCTGAACTTTCTAACCCATGTGAGAAATGACTGTGCAGGGACATACAGGTCCTTATTGCACAAAGGTAGGGTACATGCATGAAGTCTTGTCTGTCCACATAACCTGTGGGCAGTGTGGCTAGATAGTGCTCAGCAAAAAAGATTATTGGCGTCCTGGTGTGGTGCTACAGGATAATGCGCTGGACCACAATGTCAGTTTGAACTACAAGGTTGGCAGTTCAGACCCACCTCCTCAGAAACCCTATACAGGATTGCTATGAGTCAGTACTGACTCGACAGCACTTAACAGCAGCAACAACAACAACCAGATTATTGTTATCTGAAGGGATGAATCCTTGGGGAAGGACTTTATGCCTGGTAAAGTAGAGTTCAATGAAAAAGAGGAATATGCTCAATGAGATAGGTTGGCATAGTGACTGCAACAATGGCTCAAATATAACAGCGATTGAGTCTGGCCTAAGACCAGGCTACGGTTTGTTCTTTTGTCCACTGGATTGCCATGAGTTGGAAGCAACTTGACAGCACCTAACAAAACAACCCAAGTTATAGATCCAGGATATTGTTGGATATTGCTGATGGTATTTCAGTATGTGGATAAGTAAAGCTACACATCTCCACCTGAGACTCAGGATATGGGGCTAGTCTGGTGGATGACTCCACCCAGCTAAATAAAATAGTTAATTATACTAGAGTTTCAGGATACTTTGACTGGGGGGGGGCATCTTGATTTGCCTCCACCTGGGGTTTTTGTACTGTCCCAGGCACTACCACAAAGAAAACATAGGTGCTCAGAAAGTTGCCATCACCACTGATCTGATTTCTGTTGTTGTTAAGTTCCATCGAGTCAACTCTAACTCATAGCAACCCTGTATAGGGTTTCCGAGGAGTTGCTGGTGGGTTTGAACTGCCAATTTGTTGTTCACAGTCCAGTGCTGACAGCACCACATCAGAAGTAGGCGTACCTATTTTCTCCACCCCGTCACACACTAAGATAGGGCCTTCAGCTCCGAAAGTCTAGTGCATCGGGTGTAGCTTGATTCTTCCAGGTTAGCATTTTCCTGAGATTGCCCGTCTCCTAGATTGATTAATTCAACTGCTTCTTGTCATCAAGCCAAGGCAGAATTAAGTTCTTAGAGAAAGCTGTACATCCACCCTTTCAGGGTAGATTTCAGCAGGTTATTGGTAAAAATAAACTAATTTGACCCCAAAGTGAAAGCAGAATTCTAGTTTTACCTCAATCACTGTATTATTGTAAATCCTCAGAATTAAGGTCTGCTCCACTGGTTTTCTTCCACCCATCAGCACTACTACCATCCAGAATTCACTCTGTTGCCAGTATCTTCTGAGGATACGGAATCTTAAAGAAACACCAAAAATTAAACCATATCACCATTCCCTTGAAAAATGGGAACATGTGCTAAAAATCATAATTTGATATGTTAGTATAATTACTGATATTGTTCTTGCTGTTAAGTGCCATTGAGTTGGTTCTGACTCATAGCAACCCTGTGCAGCAATTCCAAGGAGCAGCTGGTGGGTTTGAACCACTGACCTTATAGTTAGCTGTCAAGTGCTTATCCTACAGCACCACACCAGGAGTCCATAATTATTGTTGTTGCTGTTGTTAAGTACTGTCAAAATAGTACCAAAAAAAGGCTTCTGTCAACTAGAGAACGCCTGTATTTTTCTTAAGGTAAAAAGGATGCCAATTGTGCTTGATATGATCTTGCTGATGATATTTCAGCATGTAAATAAGTAAAACTACACATTTCTGCCAAGACTCATGGGGCTTTGGGTTAGTCTGGTGGCTGACTCAAGTGGAAAGCATATCTCTTACCTGTAGCTTCAGGTCATGCAAATTACAAGAGAGTGCAAAACTGAGTACAGAGGAGCTAAGATCAGAAAACCAGATGAAAGTGGTCTGAATTGGACACTGAAGTAAGAAGGGAGGGCCAAAAGCAAATGTCAAAGGTCAGGCAAAAAGCCAAGATTCTAGAACCAGGAGAAGCAGATCCAGAAAATAAGACTTCTGGTGAATTTGGGCTGCATTTTGCCAGCATTGTTATCATAATGTATTATTATTTGTTTGCTAGAGTGGGCTGTATGGTGTGGCCAAGACAGATGGAATCAATTGTTCTGGAGGCTTCTCTAGCTAGGGGGATTTGGAGAGCGGAAACGGCTTCTTGGAATTCCTTCCTGATCTACTCACATGGTTTGTTCAAATCAAACACTAGGTTGTAGAGGTACCAACTGTTTCCAAAGACAGGATGCTTTCTTGGCCTGGATAGTTCCCCCCAGGAAGAATGTTGGCTGATAGTGATAGTTGTCTCTTCCTCTACTTTAAATTTACTTTTTAGTATAGAATAATTTTATATTTATAGAAAAGGTACAAAGATAGTATGTTGTTGTTGTTGTTAACTGCCATTGAGTCGGTTCTGACCTACAGCGACCCTGTATAGGGTTTCCGAGGGGCAGCTGGTGAGCTTGAACCACCAACCTTGCAGTTCAAATGGCTTTGCAGTCTGGCACATTAACCAACAGCGCCACACAAGGACCCCAAAGATAGTATAGAGAGCTCCAATATATTCCTTACCCACTGCTCTTATTGTTACCATCTTATGTCACTATGATACATTTGTCACAACTAAGGAACCAACACTGGTACATTATTATTAACTAAACTTAACATGTTATTCAAATTTCAATAGTTGCTCCCTAAAGTTCATTTTTCTGTTTCAGGCTCTCATCCATGGTACTTATAGTTACTTGTCATGTCTCCTTAGTCACCTCTGGTCTATGACAGCTTCTGAGACTTTCCCTGTTTATGATGATCTTGGTAGCTTTGAAAAGCATTAATTAGGTATTTTGCAGAATGTTCCTCAATTTGTCTTTGTCAGATTTTTTTCTTAGACAAGGAGACATGACTGGGGTAACGGATTGTCACTTAAAGGGTGAATGGTCATTTCTGTGACATCATATTAGGGTAGATCCTCTCCACCTGACTTATCACAGATAAGTGATCAAGGTAGTTGCACAAACAATTACTTTTAGAAGGATCATTACAAAGCTGTTTCCTGTGAGGCAGAGGTTAAAGAGGTCCCAAATGTCCAACTTTTCCAGACTGCTATATTACTCTATCATCTCTACCATCAACTATACCTCCTCCCTCAATACTCTCCCTCCTGTTTTTGGAGTCCATCATTCATTGACATCTCACACAACTCATGAACCAGCAGGGAAAATGTCTCACTATTTGTGGAGGCTGCCAAGTCCCAAATCCATAGGCCAAGCATCAATCTGGAGGTTTCTTCTGACCCACGTGGCTGCAAGAGCTGACGGACCTCAGACTGGCAGCTCACAAGACTGTAGAAATTAATGAATCAGGTCAAATGATAAGCCTCAAGTCTCAAGAGCAGGAGATGGTGAGCCAGGTGCAGGATCCAAAGCCAGAGAGAACACTTTGCCAGAGCATTCCTATGAGGGGACTTCAAACGGTTCATGAAGAAATGGAATTAAAGGAGCATGGGATTTTGCCGCAAACTTTTTGAAGCCCCCTTGAATAGTGGACAAGGATCACACATTCAAAGAAACTAAGGGTGGTGACTTGAGTCACACTCTCTAGTAAGGTGGTGACTCAAGATACATCCCACCCCAATTCTACCTGTTTCATTAACATAAAGGACAACTCACTCACAAAGAGGACCACAGCCATAGGCATAGACGCTGAGATTTATAATACATCACAAAATGGAGGAACTAACTCAATGGCACTTAACAGCATAGCTTTGTTGTTAAGTGCCATTGAGTCTATTCTGACTCATAGTGACCCTGTATAGGTTTTCCAAGGAGCTGCTGGTGAATTTGAATGGCCAACCTTACAGTTCAATTTGACCTTTGCATCCTGCGCATTATCCCACAATGTCACGCCAGGACTCAGCATAGCTAAAAGGGCCATCTTAAGTAATCCACTGTACTGCAGTAGCGTTTCCAAGTCTCTCCACTACAAAGTTATTCCCCCTCCTTCCCTTTGAAAGCTGTCCTTTCAGTGATGTGGAAGAATGTCACTAAGCATAGTTTGGCCCTTTTTTTGACCATTGTTTTGAGGACTCCATTTTCAGCTCTTTATTGGAAAGGAAAGGAGCTTGGTGGTACAGTGGTTAAAACACTCAACTGCAAACCAAAAGACAAGTAGTTTGAACTCACCAACAACTCTGAGGTAGTCTGCTTCTGTAAAGATTTACAGTTCTGGAAACCCTATGGCAGTTCTCTTTTGTCCTATAGTATTGTTGAGTCCAGAATGAACTCGACAGTTGTGGGTTTAGTTTAGTTTTCATTGGAAATAGAAAGTCATCGTGGCCAAGGCATGCTTTCAAACATCATCTGAGCAGACATGATATATCTTGCAGTAACCACATGTGGATGAGGCTCTGCCATTTGAGAGTACTTCTCCTCCCTGTTCCTGCCTTTTGGGCCTTACACCCTCCCAAATCTGCTGAAACATAGCTTCCTTCTCATTAGGTTATTTTTTCCCAAGATTTAGTTAAACAGTTGAGAGTCTACTTGATTCATGGCTATGAAAGAAATCAAAACAGACACAATTTTTAAATGATGTAAATATTAAATATTATGAGAGAACACAGCACAACCTTAGAATAAGAGAGACTTTAAGCAGCACTGAGAACTGAAAACCTAAAAGCTGTGAAAGAAAACACGTTCAACTATACGAAAATTAAGAAAATTTTACATTAAAAATATTGTTTTATTGAAAGGCATGGAGGTTGACAGCTAAGAAATACAGGGTTTCTTCTTCAGGTGATAAGTTGTTGTTGTTGTTGTTGTTGTTAAGTGCCACTGAGTCAGTACCAACTCATAGCAACCCTTCAGTGTACAACACAACAAAACACTGCGTGGTTCTGGGCCAACCTCACAATTGTTGCTACACTTGAGTCTATTGATGCTGCCACTTTGCCATTTCATCTTGCTAGGGTCTTCCTCTTTTTCTCTGACCCTCCTTACCAAACATGATATCCTTCTCCAGTGACTGGTCCCTCCTGACAACATGTGCTAAGTATGAGAGATGAAGTCTGGTCTGGCCATCCTGGCCTCCAAGGAGCATTCTGGCTGTACTTCTTCAAACACAGATCTGTTTGGGTTTTTTTTTTTTTGGCAGCCCATGGTACTTTCAATATTCTCCTCCAACACCATAACTCAAGGAGCTCTGGTAGCGTAGTGGTTACGAATTGGGCTGCGAACCTTAAGGTCAGCGGTTCGAAACTACCAGCCGCTCCGCAGGAGAAAGATGAGGCTTTCTACTCCCATAAAGATTTATACCCTCGGAAACCCTGTACAGGGTCGCTATGGGTCGGAACCGACTCGACGGCACTTAACAACAACACCATAACTCAAAAGCATCAATTCTTCTATGGTCTTCCTTATTCACTGTCCAGCTATGAGGTTCTTGAAAATACCATGGCTTGGGTCAAGTGCACCTTAGTCCTCAAACTAACATCTTTGCTTTTCAACACTTTAAAAAGGTCTTGTGCAGAAGATTTGCCTAATGCAATACATCGTTTGATTTCTTGACTGCTGCTTCCATGAGTGTTGATTGTTGATCCAAGAAGAATGAAATCTTTGACAACTTCAATCTTTTCTCCACTGATAAGAATGTTGTTTATTGATCCAGTGGTGAGGATTTTTGTTTTCTTTGCATTGAGATGCAATCCATACCAAAGGCTGTGCTCTTTGATCTTCATCAGTATTTTAAGTCCTCTTCACTTTCAGCAAGCAAGGTTGTTAACGAGCCTTCCTCTAATCCTGATGCCCCATTCAACTTCATGTAATCCAACTTTTCGGATTATTTGCTCAGCATACAGATCTATGGGTAGATACATGGATAGATACATAGGCTGAATGGTTGCTGGAGGGAGAGTGGGAGTATACCCACAAATGTATAAAGGTTTGACAGAGGATTACTGCTAATCTATCCATGAATGTGGTGGAGCACACATGGTGCAAAATGATGAAAACTTCTTAGACATTACTAAACACCTTGAGGGAATGAGTTGCTGGGTTTAGAGACTCATGACCATAGCCTTGACGGACACCATAGTCAACTGGCATAACATAATCCACAAAGACAATGTTTTGCAACCTACTTTGGTGAGTAGCAATTAAGATCTGAAAAGCTCATGAGCAGATTGGAATACCTAAAAGGTGTTCTATAACTTGCCCTGTGAATTAGGCCTCTTGCAGAGACTTTGCAGTGTATAGGACCTTAAGTGGAATCCTGAGCCACATCCAGAACCTTCTGAGGTGGGACATTCCCACTAGAAAGGACGAGCAGACCAGCCTGGAACAGCTAGAGCAAGAGAAGATACACCTTCAAAGAAAGATCATCAGGAAAAACCCAAAACAAAAATGGCAGTGTGACTGGCTACTACAAGAACAAGCAAGTTGTTCGCCTGGAAGCCATCAAGACAAGCAATCAAGTCCCTTCAGACAAACCCCCCTCTAAGACTGAAACTCAAAGGGAACATATGAGCAGGAATGTAAGTTTGCTGGTGACCACATTGGTCTACTGGTGAGTGGAAGAGGAAGAAAGGCAGCAATAAAGAAATGGGCTGAATTAAATCACGTTCCAGAGACTCCCGTTGACCTGTAGATGAAAGAGAAGAGGAAGGGCTGGTTGGTCCAAAGTGTGGTGAGACCTGGGGACACCCAATTCCATGGACAAGGACATAGCCACAGAGGACTAGAGTTGAGAGTGAAGCATCCAGCTGATATGAAGTGAGGGGAGACGTACAAGAACACCCAAACTTGCAGATAGTACCCATCTGACCTAACTTCAATGGCTTGATAATCAGAACTCGACTAGAGCGGGGAAAAAAATGATAAAGGAAACGAGTGCAAATTGCTACAATTTGTTAAACATGACCTATACTCATGGAGGTTGTTGTTGTTGTTAAGTATCGTGGAGTCAGTTCTGACTCATAGTGACTCTGCACAGGGTTTACGAGGCTGTAAATCTTTATGGGAGCAGAAAGCCTCATCTTTCTCCCATGGAACAGCCGGTAGTTTCGAACTGCCGATCTTGAGGTTAGCAGCCCCATTTGTAACCACTATGTTACCAGAACTCATGGAGGTAGTAGCTCCAAATATCAACAGAGAGGGAAGGAGTCTTCACATCAAGTATCAATGCTAGCCCCTCTGTACACAGGGGTAGATAGGAACAGGCAACTTAGACATTGGCTACCTAAAATGAGGGGGGCGGTAAAGGCACAAAGTGACTGGCTTACAAGGTTTCAAGAGGGAGTTTAGTTTAAGAGTGTGCAGGGGAAGAAAGAGTCCCCACTGAATAGTTTTCATCTTGTCTAGATGGGTCTGGTAAAAAGAAATGGGGATAAGATTCTTAGGATTCACTACTGAGTAAATGTTATCGTGACTGTCACAATTGTAGAGGTAGAAGTTTTGTAACAAAAACTTACAGTCCAGAAACAAAGGACCCTAGGACCATCAAGGGAGAAGAGCACAAGCGGAATGGGAGACCTTACCCAGAGAAGCAGTGACGCCAGAGACGGAGGCAGAGATGGGGACATGGAGAAAGGGAGCAGCTGAGGACTCTAGATCTATGGAAAGCGAGGGACTGAGAGCTGGCAGCCAGGAGGCAGACTTGCAGAATGTGCCCTTTGGTGGTGTAAATTATGGATGTGTGAGTGGGGTTTTGTTTTTGTTTTTGTTTTTGTTTTAAAGAGTTAAAATGAATAGAGAGAAATAATGTTAACTGATGGTACATGGAAGGGATTATAATTATTGTAATGAAACAAAGTATATGATTTGATGAATGTAAAACTAATGATCTGCTTTGTAAACTTTCACTCAATCCACAATAAAAACTTAAAAAAAAAAAAAAAAAAAGGTAAATTGGAAGTTCTTTTAAAAAAAAGAAAAAATCTCATGAGCAGTCAAAGTCATCCAAGGTGTAATTCTTGATCTCCCTTTGTCTGGAGAAAATACGAGTGATGGAAATTGAAGACCCTTGAAAACAATTAGTCCAATGGACCAATAGACCATGGGAACATCAGTTTCCATGACCCTGAGACCAGAACTAGATGGTGCCTGGCAACCACTACCAACTTCTCTGAAAGGAATCACGTTAGAAGGTCCTGGATATAGTGGGAAAAACTTCAGAAGAAAACCCAGTCTTAAAAATGACCAGGATTATTGGTCATACAGAGACTGTGGAACCCCGAGACTATGGCCTGTGATCCCCTTTCAGGTCTATAACTGAACTCATCCCTATGGCTCAGTTTTTAGCTAAGTGATAGATTGGTATGTAGGAAGAACAACAACACTAGTGAGGTACGCACACCAATGAATGGTCAACCTTTTGAGATCAAAAGGGCAGCATTTACCTAAGGACAAAATTCAATAGGGTTGGGAAAGAAGGAGGAATGGAAACAAGAAACACAGGGAGGCGGTGGGATAAATGATGTAATGTGGGAATTGCAATAATTGAGATGAAATGAAGTGTATGGTGTGTTGAATATAAAACTGATGATCAGCTCTGTAAACCTTCAATCAATTCACAATAAAATGTAAAAAAAGAAGTATGAGTGACAAGAAAAGCTGGCAGGTTAGTTGTTTAAAGGTACAGTCCTATATTTAGGTATTAGATGGTGGATGCTGAGCAGGAGTCTTCCTTTAAAACAATGCCTGTAATAGAATGCATTGGCAGCCCTCCTAAGAGGTTGCTTTAGCTAATGTTGATGCAGAATTGACATAGTACATTGCATGGAGAAAGGACTCAATGAAAAGCTCAGGTAGTTAGGAAAAAACAAATGTCAAAAGGTTAAAATATATTCTGTAAATTTAAAACTACTCAAAAAAATTAAGTGTATTAAAGTTCCTTTTAAAAAAGGCATATTAAAAAGGATTATGGTCTATATTATACGTTGACAGTTATATAATATTTTAAAATATTTAAATCAATGTAATGCCAGAGAGTCCTGGTGTGGCACTGTGGGTTAATGCGCTGAATTGCAAAGTTGGTTTGAACCACAAGGTCGGCAGTTCAAGCTCACCAGCTGCTCCTCAGAAAGCCTATACAGGGTCGCTATGGGTCAGAACTGAGTCGACGGCACTTAACAACAACAACAATATGAGAGAATATCAGAAATATGTTTACTTGTGTTTTATTGGCTATGTAAAGGAATTCAATTATGTAGATCCTAACAAGCTGGAAAACATTATGGAAAATGGGAATCCCAGAACATTTCACTGTGCTTTTGGAGAACCTATATATAGACCAAAAGGAAGTCATTTGAACAGAACAAAGGGATAAAGAATGGTTTAAAATCAGGAAAAGTGGTCCTCAGAGTTGTATCCTTTCACCATACTTATGCAATCTATATGCTGAACAAATCACCAGAGAAGCTGGACTATATGAATAAGAACATGAAATCAGAACTGGAGGATGTCTTATTAACAATGTGTGATATATAGATAGCACAACCTTGTTTGAGTAAAGCAAAGTAGACTTGGAGCACTTACTGATAAAGCTCAAAGAATACAGCCTTCAGTATGGACTACAACTCAGTGTAAAGAAAACAAAAATTTTCACATTTGGACTAGTAAACATTTCCCTTGGATCCACAATCAATGCTCATGGAAGCAGTAGCCAAGAAATCAAATGACATATTGCATTGGGCAAATCTACTGCACAAAAATACTTTAAGGACTAAGGTGAGCCTGACCCAAGCCATGGTATTTTCAATGACCTCATATGCATGGTAAAGTTGGACAATGAATAAGGAAGACTGTAGAAGAATTGATGCATTTGAACTATGGCGTAGGCAAAGAATATTGAAAATACTGTGGAAGGCCAGGAGAACAAATAAATCTTTCTTAGAAGAAAGACAGACAGAATACTCCTTAGAAGTGAGGGTGGTTAGTAAGGTAAGTAAGTCTCACATATTTGGACATGTTATCAGGAAGGACCTGTCCCTGGAAAAGGACATCAGGCTTGGTAGGGAGGTGAGAGAAAAAGAGGAGATGAATTGTCACAGTGGCTAAAGCAAACATAACAATTGTGAGGATGGCAGAGGACCAAGCAGTGTTTCATTCTTTTGTACATGAGGACATTATGAGTTAGAATCAACTCAATGGCATCTAAGAACAATAGCAATATATATTTTTTAGATATGCAACAAAATGTTAAAGATATACTTTGGAACTAAATACTAAATTCAGGAAAGTACTTGCTTCTTAGCTAGAGGGAGAGAAAGATGACAGAAGAATTGCCAGGAGGTTTCTAAGATATTTGAAATTGTTTTGTTTGTGAGTGGTATGTTCAAGAATGTCTGGGAGTCCTGGTGTGCTGCTGTAGGGTAATCATTAGACTGCTAACCACAAGGACAGTGGTTCAAACCCACCAGCCACTCCTAGGAAACCCTATATAGGGTCACTATGAGTTGGAACCATCTCCATAGCACTTAACAGTAACAACGACAACATTTTTCTATATCTGAACTATCTCATTAAAATGCAGTCCAGACTCAAAACAAAGAAAACTTTCCAGCATTTGTTTATTAAATGCTTTCACATCTGCTATGAATAGGCTGGTAGAAAGGAACTGTACATGCATACTTTGGAGATACTGCAGGTTTGGTTCCATCTTTGCAATGATTGCAATACAGTGAGTCACACCTTTTTTGCGGGGTGTGTGTGTGTGTTTTCAGTGCATATAAAAGTTATGTTTACACTATAATGTAGTCTATTAAATGTACAATAGCATTATGAAAAAGTATGAACTATTCTGAGAATTATCAAAATGTTATACAGAGGCACAGGGTCTCTGTGTCTCTGGAAAAAGGTGCCAATAATAGACTTGTTCAACAGAGGGCGGCCATAAGCCTTCAATCTGTAAACAATGAAACGTCTGTGAAGCACAATAAAGTGAAGCATAATAAAACAAGGTACCCCTGTATTCGTTTCCTGTGGCAGCGGTAACAAATTACCTCAAACTTGGTGTCTTTAGTATAGGGGTTGCTGAAGGGAGCACAAGTTGATGCCTATAAACCTCAGAAATGTATTCTCTCAGAGTCCAGTCTCAGTGAGATCAAGGTGATGAAAAGGCCTTACTCCCACTGGAGACTCTTGGGGAGAATCTGTTCTTACCCCTTCCAGCTCTAGTAGCTTTGTCTTCTCCTGTATGTGTCAAATCACATTGTCTTCTCCTCTTTGTGTCAACTCTCCCTTTCTTGTACAACAATACATGTGGTTGCATTTAGGATTTACCTAGATAATCTAGGATAATTTCCCCATCTCAAGATCTTTAACTTAGTTACATCTGTGCTGCCGCTGCTGCGCATGCCAAGTTGATTCTAATTCATAATGACCTCATGTGACAAAGTAGAGCTGCCCCCACAGGGTTTCCTGTAACCCTATGGGAGCAGATCAACAGGTCTTTTCTCCTGCAGACACTGGTAGGCGCGAACTGCTCACCTTTCAGTTAGCAGCCTAGTGCCTAATTATTGAGCCATGTTGTTGTTGTAAAGTGCCGTTGAGTCGATTCCGACCCATAGTGACCCTGTAAGGGTTTCCGAGGAGCAGCTGGTGAACAGCCAACCTTGCATTTCAAACGGCTTTGCAGTCTGGCACATTAACACCATACAAGGACTCCTATTGAGCCATAAATCCTTATCTGTAAAATCTATACAGAGGACTATATTTGGAAAAAGGGTCTTTACAGATGTAATAAAGGAGCCCTATGGCTCAATTTGTTGTTGTTGTTAAGTGCCGTGGAGTCGGGTCGGTTCTGACTCATAGCGACCCTGCACAGGGTTGCCAAGGCTATAAAGCTTTACGGGAGCAGAAAGCCTCATCTTTCTCCCGCAGAACAGTTGGTAGTTTCGAACTGCTGACCTTGTGGTTCTTTCTCTTTTTTTGCTGACCCTCCATTTTACCAAACACAATGTCCATCTCCTTTATTACATCTGTAAAGACCCTTTTTCCAAATATAGTCGTATTTATAGGTTTTAGGGATAAGGACCTAATATATCTCTTGTTGTTAAGTGCATTCAGTCAGGTTTGACTCATAGCAAACCTGTATAGGGTTTCTGAGGAACAGCTGGTGGGTCTGAACCACTGACCTTGCAGTTAGCAGTCCAGTGCTTATTCTACAGTGCCACACCCAGGACTCCATATCTCTCTTCTTGTTGTTAAATGCTGTCGAGTTGGTTCTGACGCATAGTGACCTTGAATAGGGTTTCCAAGGAGCAGCTGGTGAGTTTGAACTGCCAATCTTGTGCACTGAAGTCCAGTGGTGATCCTACAGTGCAACACCAGGAGTGTGTATCTGTAAGTAGGCATTCAGTCAACCACAAGTACCTTTAGTAACAATAGGTATACAGTTCTTTCCTAAGGTTTGTTTTGAATAAAACTATCTCAGGTATTAATTAATTAACAAGGAAGTTTAAGAATGTTGGAGGGTTTGGAGTATGCAACATAGGGGTATTCTATCATTCATGATCTCGAATAAGAGCCCAGAATATTCATTGGATTTATAAACAGAAAAAAAAACCTTGAATGTTGACAAAAAAGTAATGCTGAAGAGCATATTAACTACACATGGTGGGAGCACACAGGTGTTATTTGACAAAGGGGTTAGATCAGCTTTTAAACTAATGAAAAAGCTCAAGTGAGATTCTGTCCTATACACTCAAAAGCATCTTATAGGCATGACAAATAAATCATGTTCTGTTTTCTCAGTGCCTTTGCATACAGTTCATTAGATGTTACTTGAATTAATTAATGAGTGAAAGAGGACATTTCAGGTTTAATTGGGTTTTAAATGAATGCTTAATCAGTAAAAGTACCTAACTTAACACTTTTCTAGGCACTTTGAGGATACCAAAATATGCTGCCAATCTGGTCTCTCAGAGGTGATCAGATTAAAAGCAGATGACATGAAGCATCACACTGATCTGTCATTCTCCATAGTCCACTTAAAACATTAAGTTTCCAATCTTTAATAATAAAGAGACAAACAAATGGCAAAATAAAACCTTTGCTTTTCAGAGGTCAATCTATTAAATTAAAAACAAATTCTACCTAAACCTCACGGATCACCTCTGCTTGCCACACCTTGCCTTTCCCTAAGGGGAAAGAGGTGAGTGACCTAATACTTTGGTATCTGTGTCACACAGGCCTGGCTTGTGAACTCCGTACCAGAGCCTCAACCTGCAGCACTTGTGAGCACAATCTGGTCATCCTTGACCACAGTTATAGCACAAGGAGAAACTTAACCTAGCAATTTGGTTCATTATTGTAAACAGATAGAGTGACACTTCGGGCACGTTGCTTCATTTCTAAATTGACTGGCAACTTGGTGCTTGTTATTGATGGAAACCCTCAGTTCTTCTCCACAGGAATGCTTTATTTAGTAACTCCATGACCCAAGTGACCCAAGAGAGGTCAAGGGGAAAACTGCAATGCCACACACAGACATTTCTACATTATCCCAATGGTCACACAGGTCAACATAATTCAATGTGGGAAGACATGACACTTGGAGGGCCATCTTGGATGCTACTACATTTGGTTGTCAAAATTTTCATGATGCATAACAGAAATTTTGCTAATATATATCAGGTGTGGCATTTTAGGATATGCACTGGACTGCTAACCATGAGGTCTCCAGTTCAAACCCACTAGCCGCTCACAGGAAGAAGATGAGGCTTTCTGCTCCAGGAAAGATTTACAGCCTTGAAACCCTATACTGGGTCACTATGGGTGGGAACTGACTCGACGACAGTGAGGAGTAGTAGCAGTACATATCAGACATATGATTTAATTCAATTTCATCTCAAAACAACATTATGAGGTGGTGCTTTTAATTTCCCTTTCCCTAGAAGAAGAAAATGAGGAACAGAGAAGTAATTTGTCAAAGTGCCAGTAAATAGCAGATCCTGAATCTGAACCCAGTTAGTCACTTTCTAGGGGCTGATTTCCAGGAATTGACGGGATATGTTTTGAAATGTTTCAACAAACTGATGCAGTGCTGGAGGCACTCACTTGTCTCTGCCAACCAATTGGAAGAGATTCAATATTGTGCCCATTCCAAAGAGAGGCGGCCCGACAGCATGTAGAAGCCACTGAACACAATATCATCAATAACACATGTAAGTAAAATTTTGCTGAAGATAATATAAAAATGGTTGCAGCAGTATGTTGATAGGTTTAGAAGAGGACATGGAACTAGGGATAGCATTGCTGAGGTAAGCTGGATCTTGGCTGAAAGCAGAGAACATCAGGAAGATGTCTACTGGTACTTTATTGACTACACAAAGGCTTTTGACTATATGCATCATGACAAACTATGGAAAGTATTGTGAAGAACTGAATACTCCAGAACATTTAACTGTGCTCATGAGGAATCTGTACATAAGCTAAGAGGTAGTCATTCTAACAGAACTAGGGAATACTGAAGGGTTTAAAATTACGAAAGATGTGCACAAGGGTTGTATTCTTTCACAAAAATTATTCAATCTCTATGCTAAGCAAATAATTTGAGAAGCTGGATTATCTGAAAAAGAATGTGACATCAGGATTGGAGAAAGACTCACAAACAAACTGCGATATGCTGGAAGCAAAGAGGACTTGAAATATTTATTGAGACTATCAAAGACTACAGTTTTCAGTATGGATTGCATCTAAAATGTAAAGAAAACAAAAATCCTCACAGCTGGACCAATAAATAACATCAATGTAAAAGGAGAATAGATTTAGGTTGTCATGGACTTCATTTTGCTTCCATCTACAATCAATGCTCCTCAAAGCCGCAGTCAAGAAATCAGAAAACATTTCATTAGGCAAATCTGCTGCAAATGACCTCTTTAAGTGTTAAAGAGCAAAAATGTCCATTTGAGGACTAAAGTGTGCCTGAGCCAAATTACAGCATTTTCAATAGCCTCATATTCGTGTGAAATTTGGACGGTGAAAGTTGTTATTAGGTGCTGTCCAGTTAGTTCTGATTCACTGCAACCCTACGTACAACAGTACGATGGCGATTCTATGCCATTCTCACAATTGTTATATTTGAGCCTCTTGCTGCTACCACTGTGCCAATCCGTGTCATTGGGGGTCTTCCTCTTTTTTTGCTGACCCTCCATTTTACCAAACACAATGTCCTTCTCCAAGGGCTGGTCCCTCCTGGCAACATTTCTGAAGTATGAGAGACAAAGTCTTGCCACCCTGGCTTCTTAAGTGTATTGTGGCTGTAGTTCTTCCCACACCAATTGGTTTGTTCTTCTGGCAGTCCCTGGTACTTTTAATATTCTTCTCCAACATCATAACTCAAATGCATCAATTTTTCTACTGTCTTCCATATTCATTGTCCAGCTTTCACATACATATGAGGCTATTGACTTGGGTCAGGCATACGTTAGTCCTCAAACTCATATTTTTGTTCTTGAACACATTAAAGAGGTCTTACACCACAGATTTGCCCATTGCAGTAGGTCATTTGATTTCTTGGTTGCTGCTTCTATGAGTGTCTGTTGTGGAACCAAGCAAAATGAATTCTTTGACAACTTCAATCTTTTTTCCATTTATAATGTTATTTATTGACCCAGTTGTGAGGATTCTTGTTTTCTTTACTGAAGGCTGTAGTCCCTGATCCTTAAGATTTCAAGCCCTTTTTGCTTACAGAAAGCAAGGTTGTATCATCTGCATATTGTGAGTTGTTAATGAGTCTTCCTCCAATCCTGATACCACATTCTTCTTTATATAAACCAGTTTCTCAAATTATTTGCTCAGCATAGAGATTGAAAATGTATGATGAAAGAATGCAGCTCCGGCACATACTTATCCTGATTTTAAACCATTCA
>NW_006408587.1:359469-360946 GCF_000296735.1 Chrysochloris asiatica
TTTTTTTTTGCCAAAATCTACAACATCATTCGCAGGCCATACAAAACTATCAATTTAAAAATTAACTTGCTATATTTGGGTAAGCATTTAAGGTCAGTGGTTCAAACTCACCAGCTGCTTCTCAAACCCTATACAGGATCACTATGAGTCAGAACTGGCTCGATGGCACTTACCAACAGCAATGTGATTGCTGGAACTGCAGTTGGCGTTGCAGGGCCAAACCTTATACAACCCACACATGGGCCTGACATTCCCTGCGCCTGTTATACAGGGTTGCTGAGTCAGAACTGACTCAATGGCACTTAACAACAACAACAGACTGAGCTCAGCTCATTTTCTGTTGTTGTTGTTGACTGTTGTTGAGTTGGCCTTTGACTCATGGTGATCCTATGTACAATGGAACTAAATGTTACCCACTCCTGTAGCATCCCCAAGATTGTCTGTGGATTGAACCCTTGTGATCCATACGATTTTTACTTCTAGTCCATCTTCCTCTGAAGCTCCATAGCAACTAACAAGCCTCCCCACTGGCAGGTGGTTGGTGGTTGTGCATGAGGTGTTGTGCTGGGAGGGAATTGTACCCAGATCTCTGTTAGTGAAAGTGAAAATTCTACCACTGAACTAACCAATGCGGTTCAATATCTATTGGAGAATCTAAAATAATACTTTTCTATTTAATTGAGCAATGCATTTGTGGGAGTTAAGATGGCCTCCAATGATCCCATGTCCTGGTACTCACAGCTTATGTAGTGCTCTTCCATAATGTATCAGAGGTGATCTGTGTGACCAATCTAATATGGCAGAGTCAATGATATGCCAATTCTGAGATTACGTTATACAAGACATTGTCTTAGTCACTCAATCTCCTTTTTTTTTTCTTTTAGTATGGGTATCTTTTCTTAAGCTTTTACAATAATGGTCTTATGCAGTGTTTGTCTTTTTGTGACTAATTTCACGCAGCATATAATGTCCTCAAGTTTCATCCATGTTATGCAGTAGCTTGCAGCTTCTTTGTTATTCTTTTTTTTTTTTTTTTTAATTCTTCAAGGTTGCATAATATTCCATTGTGTGTATATATGTACCAAAGTTTGTTTATCCATACTTCCGTTGATGGACACATAGGCTGTCTCCATCATTTTGCTTTGGTGAATAGTGCTGTGATTAACCTTGGTGTGTGCATATATCTACTTGTGTTCTAACTCATACATCTTGTTGCTATGTACCAAGTAGAGGAATTGCTGGATCATAAAGTATTTCTATTTCCAACTTAATGAGAAAGTGCCTTACTGTTTTCCAGAGTGGTTGGACCATTTTGCTGGTGTGAGATGATGATATCTCATTGTTGTTTGGATTTGCATCTCTCCTGGTGTGGCACTGTGGGTTAATGCGCCAGACTACAAAGCTTTGAATTGCATGGTCGGTGGTTCAAGCTCACCAGCTGCTCCTTGGAAACCCTATACAGGGTCACTATGGGTCG
>NW_006408587.1:361664-499553 GCF_000296735.1 Chrysochloris asiatica
TAATGTCATGAGCTACTCTATGGAGAGACCTGTATAAAATGATGAAACTTCCTGCCATTGATTACATGAGTGAGCATGTAAGCATTTCCTTCCACCAAATCAAGTTTTTAGATGACTGTGACCCCATCAGTCATCTTTACTGCAACTTCATTAAAGACTCTATGATGCCTAGATAATAAATGCTTGTTGTTTTAAGATACTAAATTTTGGAGCAATTTTTTTTACACAGCAATAGCTAACATAATAATTGTATCAAACTCTTACATACTTGATTTGAAAGACTATCAAGCCTAATGCATTCCCCATGAATATTTCATTAAAGAATACCAAAAGGAGTTTAAATTTTGTTTGAAATTTTGGGACTGCTCTCAATTCTCTGTTTTGATATTGAAGGACTAGAATCAAGATGGCTTCAGGATTCAGCAATTCAGAGCCTGTTACTCTGCATTTCCATATTAGTCCCAGAACCACAGGGTTGTAAGTTGTACTTCTTTTCTTGGAATTCCCTAGTAGATATGTAGGGTGTTGTTGTTAGGTGCCATGAAGTCAGTGACCCTATGCACAACAGAAGAAAATACTGCTTGCCATTTTCATAATTTTTTTTTTTTTCACTCAGAACACAAATTTATTATTTTATAGTTTTATACATCAGAAGGTCCCTGGGTGGCATCAACAGTTTGGGAATCTGAACCCACCCAGTAGCATTGCAGAAGAAAGTCCTAGACATCCTCTTCTGTATCGGTTACAGACTATGAAGCAGTTCTTTGCTGCCTGTCTAGACGGACTGCAAAGTGAAACCCAAGAGTACAAGAGCCTTGCTGGGGTCACTCACTAGAGCAATGCCCAGTACTGTCCAAGAGTGAAGACTCACACTCCTGGATAGCTGGGTGAGCTTGGTCTAACCCTCCTCGTCTCTGAGCGTCTGTTTCTCCATTTCTGAGTCTTCATAACAGCCCTGGAGGAAGGCCAGGCTCTGGTAGTAGTTCCCTGAGGACAATGAAAGAAATGTCCCGTTGCGATTTTTCTAGTTTGAATTTTAGCTGAGAAACTGGACCTGGGATTTCTTCAACGCCTCTCAGCATCAAATCGGCAGCATTTTCCACAGCAACCACAGGCTTTGATAATAAAAGGAAGTTGGGTATGCTCCCTGTGAGGGCCAGCGTGGATCACGTGGTCCTTCTCTACCTGGAACAGTGGCTTTCAAGGTCACTGAGGTAAAGGGGCCGTTTTCATAATTGTTGTCGTGTTTGAGCGCATTGTTATAGACACTGTGTCAGTCCATTTCGTTGAGAGTCTACCTCTTTTTCACGATCCTCCACTTTACCTAACATGATATCCTTCTCCAAGGTCTGGTCCTTCCTGAAAACACGTCTAAAGTACAAGACATGAAGCCTCGCCATCCTCACTTCTACAACACTGTGGCTGTACTTCTTCCAAGACAGATTTGTTTGTTCTTCTGGAAGTTCATGGTACTTTTAATATTTTTCACAAACACCATAATTCAAATGCACCAATTCTACTCCAGCTTTCCTTACTCATTGTCAAACTTTCATATGATACAAGGTGATTGAAAATGTCATGGCTTGGGTCGGGTATTCCTTAAGCCTCAAACTGACATCTTTGCCTTTTAATACTTTAAAGAAGTCTTTCACAACAGATTTGCCTTTGCAATATGTTACTTGATTTGACCTCTGCTTCCATGAGCATTGATTGTGGATTCAAGAAAAATTACATCCCTGATACCTTCAATCTTTTCTCCATTTTTCATGATGCTATTTATAGGTCCAATTGTGTGTCTGCTGACCTACCTAGTGACCGACACCAAGATGTCCAATAGCACACAGAGTTTTCATTGCTTATTATACTAGGAGCCCCTCAGGTGGCACAAATGGTTACTAGTTAAGAAGTTGGGTGTTCAAACCCACCCAAAGGTGCCTCAGAAGACAGGCTTGGTGATCTGCTTCTGAAAGGTCACACAGCTTTGAACACATGATAGTGCAGTTCTATTCTGCTCACATGGGACTGCCATGTGTCAGAATCAATTCGATGGCAATAACAACATCATTGGTAGCCAACATTTACTGAGTGCTTACTATGTGCCAAGGAGTCCTACTGGCACAATGGTTAAACACTCAGTGCTGACCAAAAAGTTGATGGTTCAAACACACCCAGTAGTCCTGTAGAGAAAGACTTGCTGATCGGCTTCTGTAAAGATGACAGTTGAGAAAACCCTCTGCAGCAGTTCTGCTCTGTCCTGTGGGGTTGCTAAGAATAGGAGCAGACCTGACCGCAGTCCCTAACCAACAGCTGAACACCAGGTGATGCTTTCAAGTGCTTTACATACATTTTCTAAGTTATTTGTTTCCGTTTTACAGATGACAGAACTGAGGCACCTGAAGTTTTAACAATCTGCTTGAGGTCTCACAATCATTAAGTGTCAGAGCTGGGATTTGAACCTAACATCCAGCCCACTTTTTAAATTCTTGTAGCCAGAAGTTCTAAAAACTCTCAAGGAGAAAAAGCACAAGGGCTAACTAATATCCACCAAGTGGCAAGTTAAATGCATCTTTCTCCTGATAATATGCTCCTGCCCCTGAAAGCTGAATTTACTAGGAAATTACAAAGTGTTTGCTGGGTTAGAACTCTGTTCCTCCTCCTTCCCTGTTTTAATGAGCTTTGTTCAGAGTGTCCATGTAATTTTCTGTACCTTTGCTTCTATATCGTCTAGCTGCTGCTGTTGCTGCTGTGTGTTGTCGAGTCGATTCCAACTTATAAGAGATCCTGTATAGGGTTTCTAAAGCTGTATGTGGCATTGGACTGCAAGTTCAGTGTGAAATGCAAAGTCAGGGCTTCAAATCCACCAGCCATTCCTTGGAAATCCTATACAGGATCACGGTGTGTTGGAACTGACTCCACAGCACTAATCTACAACAATAGGGTTTCCAAGGCTGTAAATCTTTACAGGAGCAGAAAGGCTCATCTTTCTGCCCAACGCATAACCCACTACGCTACCAGAGCAACATAAAACTAAAAACTCTCTTAGAGTTTTGTCAGACTTTTCAGTCTCCATCATCTTTTCAGTCACACCAGGACACTAAAAGGCCTGTTAACTGGTTAACTGAAAGAGGATTCTTGCCTACTGAGAAGATATTCATTTGCTACGCTTTATATATGGATTAAAGTAGTCAACAAGAGCTGGTCTCAGAGGAATTGCTTCCGCTAGAACAGAGACAATGTGTGAGATTTTAAAATGTTATTAGAATCTGGCAGACCTTCTTTTGAGTATCAGCTGCTATTTAACAGAGTGGTGGTGGTGGTGGTGGTTATGTGCCGTGGAGTCAGTTCCGACTCATAGCGACCCTGTACAGGGTTTCCGAGGCTGTAAATCTTTACGGGAGCACAAAGCCTCACCTTTCTCCCACGGAACAGCTGGTAGTTTCGAACTGCTGACCTTGCGGTTCGCAGCCCGATTCATAACGAGTACGCTACCAGAGCTCCTTATTTAACACAGAGTAAGTAACTGCAATTCTGAGCTCATATGGGGAATGACAGAACCTGAGCTCATGCGCAGGAATCACCCGGAATAAAGATGTTGTTAAGTACCATTGAGTCAGTTCTGACTCATAGTGACCCCGTATAAGGTTTCCAAGGAGCAGTTGGTGAGTTTGAACCACTGTCCTTACAGTTCTAACCTACCTTGTGGTCCAGATGGTGTTCAATAAATGCTTAGTAGTGTTATTTCAATCATGGATTCATGCATAGAAAAATTATGCATCACAAGCATTTACTATTGAATAAACATCAGTGATTAAAAACGTGTTCAAATTCTAGAAATGAAGCATAACATTGATTGTTGTTGTTGTTAAGTGCTGTGGAGCCTGTTCTGACTCATAGCGACCCTGTATAGGGTTTCCAAAGAGCAGATGATGGGCTTGAATCGCCAACCTTGTGGTTCACAGTCCAGTGCTGATACCACAGTCCAGTGCTGATACTACAGCACACAGGACCACAAAATAAGTGACATGCTCTAATGTGAGGTTACTTTTTAATGTAAACGTATAGATGAGGGCATTATGCTTGGTCAAGTATGTTGTTGTTAAGTGCCGTCGAGTCGGTTCCAACGTATAGCGACCCTGTATAGGGTTTCCGAGGAGCAGCTGGTGAGCAGTGCAAAGGGCTTTGCAGTCTGGAGCATTAACCCACAGCGCTATACCAGGACTCCTTGGTCAAGTATGTTGTTGCTGTTAAGTACCGTGGAGTCGGTTACGACTCATAGTGACCCTGTACAGGGTTTCCAAGGCTGTAAATCTTATGGGAGCAGAGAGTCATTGAAAAAGAATACCTCAACGAGATTGACTGACACATTGGCTGTAACAATGAGCTCAAACAGAAAAGATTGTGAGGATGGTGCAGAACTAGCCAATGTTTTGTTCTGTTGTACATAGGGTTGCTAAGTTAGACTACAATTGAAGCACCTAACAACAACAACAACACAAATTAGAGTGCTGGAATCAGGCATCAGGTGACTGAGGTATGGTACACCCATTTCTTAAATACAGATTATTGCACAGTATTAACAAACTTCTACATATTTAGTGCTTTTCTTAAGTGTAACTATGTAAACTATAGAAGAAAAATCTCAGTGTGTATGTATGTATGTATGTATGTATGTACATACTTGCAACCTAAATTAAGGAGAATTCACACCGTCTTAATGCCGGAAGATTGGTGTGTTTTTTTCCAGCCAGCTGGTCTGACAAAAGAACAGTGCTAGGGACTCATCTTCCCCAGCGCCCACAGGGCATAAAGGCTGGGCTACAGCCCAGAGTGGGTGGTACCAACCTACTAGCTGCTTCAAGAAAGAAAAAAGTGACAATCGGCTTCCATAAAGATTTATAGCCGTGGAAACCCTCTAGGCAGATCTATATGAGTTTAGATGCAGTTGTTATTTCGTGAGACGCTGACCCTTCCAGTCTTCACGCGCCGCCGGTGATGAGTCTGCAGGATACGTCACTGTGCCCGCCCTAGGCCCCGCCTCCTCCAGCCCCGCCCCAAATGAAGCCGTCTGCGTCTCCCGTGAGCCTTTCGGGTCGCTCTCTTGGGGAAGGAAGTGTGTTTGGTGGTTGTGTGGTTGCAGTTAAATACGAATCTCCTAGTGCTACGGCCCCTTAAGTACGGCTCAAAGGCGGGATTTCCGTCCTCGGATGTCGCGTCAGTCAAGAGGCGGAAGCGCAGCAGGGGCGACAGGGTTGTAGTGCGACGCTTTGGGCTGTGCTTGTAGGTCTCTAAGTTGATCGAGTCCGCCTCAAAGCCACGATCCTACGGCTGGGCCGGGTCGGCGACTTCGCGTCCCGGGTAAGTAGGACAGCCTGGTCGGCCGCTGCAGTCTCTTCCCGCTAGGCAGCGTCTCCCAGCTGAACTGGTCTCCAGACACCTCTCGCTCCGCTGCTCCGTGGTCTGGGCTACAGTCCCGGGCCAGCCTTCGCCTCTGCCCGCCCTCTGGCAGAGACCCTAGTGAGAAACCTGGCTAGTCCAGCCCTACCACATATTCAGGATGGCCCTGCTCTTCCTCTAGTCTGGCTCAGCGTTCTTCGCCCCGTGCTCCAGCCGCGGGAGACGTTTAACTGCTTTTTTGTTTGTTTTTAATTCAAAACGGGCACCTGTGTTCGAGCCCTGTACCTTTGTTCGGGCTCACCTGATCTCTCCAATAGAATCTGTTCTTTGCTCCGAGGACTTTTGTCTAGGCTTTTAAAAGAGAACATTTGTTAAATTATTATTATTTTTTAATGTGGTAGCTTGACTAAGGTTATATTTTCCCGTTGGGTATCTGGTCTTTGAGGGCAGAAATAGGATCTTGTTCTTTTGATATCATCACCAAGTCGTAGTACCAACGAACGGAAACCGACAACCTCAAGTCAGCTTTCTCACTTTGTGACCTTGGGCGTGGTTTCTCTATAAAAAGTAATGTTGTTAAGTTCCATCGTATCGTTTCCGACCCATAGCGACCCTGAACAGGGTTTCCGAGACTGTAAATCTTTACGGGAACAGAAAGCCTCATCTTTAAGTGAAATAAATAATTTAAAACATTTCACACAGCGTATGGTGCTTGTATAGGGTTTCCAAGAAGCGGCTGATGGGTTTGAACTGCTGACCTTGTGGTTAGCAGTCCAGTGCTTATCCTACAGCGCCAAACCAGAACTCCAAAAGCCATTGTTGTTACAGTGCCAGGAGCAGCTGGTGGGTGTGAGCCGTTAGCCTGTGGTTAGCAGTTCATTGTTTATCCTGTAGCACCACACCGGGACCACCATTAGTATGATGCATTGTGTTCTTGTTAAGTGCTGTCGAGTCGGGTTCCGTCCCATAGCGACTCTGTATAGGGTTTCTGAGGAGCAGCTGGCAAGCTTGAACCGCAGGCCTCCCGGTTTAAAGGAACTTTGCAGTCCAGCGCATTAATCCACAGCACCACACCAGGAGTCCTGGGTTCTTGTTAAGTGCCATCATGTCGAGTCAGTTTCCACTTCTAGAGACCCTGTATAGGTTTCCCAGCGGCTGGTGAGTTCAAACCGCTGACCTTGCCATTGTACCAGGATACATTTGGTGGTGGTGGTGGTGGTAGTTGGTGGTGGGAAAGCCTCATCTTTCTTCTGCGGAGGGTGGGGGATTTGATTGCTGACCATGCGGTTAGCAGGCCAACACGGAACCCACTAACGACCAAAGCTTCTTAACATTTGGTGTTGGTTGTTGTTAAGTACCCTCCAGTCAGTGCTGACTGGTCGTGGAGGCTTTATGGGAGCAGAAAGCCTCATCTTTTTTTTAAACTGCGGACCTTGTCCGGTGTTCATCCTACAGAGGAACCACACTCTAAATTGTTGTTGTTAAGTGCCATCAAGTCGGTTCTGACTTACAGCGACCCTGTATAAGGTTTCCGAGGAGCAGCTGGTGGGTTTGAACTGCCAACCTTGTGGTTCAAAGTCCAGTGTTGATCCACAGCACCACACCAAGAGTTAGTAAATACAACCTAATGGTGCATTTTAAAGACAGAGGAATGTCAACATCAGCAAGCATAAACATGCTCTGTTGAATTAAATGCTTCATGCTCTATTTAGTAAATGCTTGAAAAGTGCTTCAGAAGTTTGTAATTTGTGTGCATTTCAAATGTACAGGCATACCTCGTTTTATTGCAATTCACAGATAACTGCCTTTTCCCCTGTAAATGGAAGGCTTGTGGCAACCCGGCCTGGAGCAGTTTGTTGGTGCCATTTCTCCCAACAGCATGTGCTCAGTCATGTCTCTCTCACATTTTAGTAATTTTCTCAATGTTTCAATCTTTCTCATAATACTCTTTCCAGGAGCAGAAAGTCCCACCTATCTCTTGTGGGGCGGCTGGTGGGCTCAAACTTAAGCAGTCCTGTGATTACCCTACAGTATCAGCAGCGCTCCCTTTCATAATGCTATTGCATGCTTAATAGTAATAGCGTAACTTTTATAGTCACTGGGAAATCAAAAAATAGTGAGACTGGCTGTATTGTGATATTCGCTAAACCTCCAGTATCTCTGAGGTATGTCTGTACGTCTTTCTGAAGAGATTAAAAAGCTGCAAACATTTAATATAGAGAGACTTGCTGTTCTTTACAACTTTTTGTTTGCTATTAGAGTATAGTGTATTTTATGTATGTGTACACATATTTTCTCAGGTGATTATAAAGTGTTGACCAGTTGCCGCTGAACGTAACTGAACAGAAAACGGAAAGATGGCAGCAAATGCTTCAGGACAAGGTAATGCATGTGGGAATTTCTTTTATGACTAGCATATTTTTTTCCCCATGTATTAAATATATTTGAATAACTTTAACACTAGGCAATTCCTATAGTCAGATAAAAAATATATAGCAAAGTAACACCCCACTGTGAAACAGGTACAACATTAGATCTTGTCTTAGTTTGCTAGGGCTGCCTTAATAGAAACTACATATGGTGACTTTAAAGAACAGAATTTTACAGTCTGACAATTCTGGAGGCTAGATGCTCAAATCAAGGTCCTGTGCTGTATTGGTTCCTTCCAAGGGCCTTTATAGAGGCACTGGAATGTCTTTCTCCTGGTTTCAGTGGCTGCTGGCAATGCTTGGCATTCTTTTGCTGCTTGTAGCTGTATTGTCACATGGTGTCTTCTTCCTGTGTGTGACTCCCTATCTTTCTGTTCTCACCTTTCTAATACACTATGCAGAACTGATTAGGGCTTACCCTACTCAGGAATAACAAAAGAAAAATAATCTTATTTCTAAACAAGCATGCTTTGCACAGGTAGTGTGGTTAGGACTTCAACATATCTTTTTAGGGGGAACACAGTACAATTCATAACATATCAGATATGTTGTTGTTGTTGTTAGGTGCCATTGAGTTGGTTCCAACTCATAGTGATCCCACGTTCAACAGAAGGAAACACTGCCTGGTTTCACATCATCTTCACAGTTGCTATCTTTAAGTCCAGTGTTGCAGTTCCTTTGTTCATCCATCTCGTTGATGGTCTTCCTCTTTTTCACTGACTGTCTGCTTTACCAGTTCTTCTCCAGAGACTGGTCCATCCTGATAACATGACCAAAGTAAGTGAAATGAAGTCTCACCATCCTCATGTCTCAGGAGCATTCTGGCTGTATTTCTTCCAAGGCATACTTGTTCATTCTTTTAGCCAAAGAATATTGTTTGCTGTTCAAAGGCATCCATTCTTCTGTCTTCCTTATTCATCGTCCAACTTTGTCATGAATATAAGGTGATTGAAAAATACAGTGGCTTGGGTCAGTTGCACCTTAGTCCTCAAAGAAATAGCTTTGCTTTTTGACACTTTAAACAATTGGTATGCAGCATATTTGCCTATTGCAGTACATCATTTGACTTCTTGACTGCTGTTTCCATGAGCATTGATTATGGACTTAAGCAAAATGAGATCCTTGACAACTTCAGTATTTCATATCAAATATGTTGTTGTTGATAAGTGCTGTCAAGTTGGTTCCAACTCCTAGCAACCCTGTATAAGGTTTTCAAGGAGCAGCTGGTGACTTTGAACCACTGACTTCACTGTTCAAACTGACCATAAAGTCGATTACTTATCCTATGGCACCACACCAGGACTCCTTAATAGTTGTTAATCCTGTATTTTAACCTGTTTTGACACCTGTGTTCTTTCACTCTTGACATCAGAAACGTTTCTTAAAAAGTTACATTGTCATCAAGCAGTATCTATGACTTTGTTTTCATTTGCTCTAAAAACTTTTATACACATTTCTCTTGTGTTAAGAGTTCACGAAAGCAAATCAAGTTAGACACAGTCTCTGCTGTCAGGGAGTTTTTTATTAAAAATATGTTTTATAAAAGTAAAATTTAATCTCTGTTGTTAAGTTGTAGAGGGAGTTCCAACTCATAGCCACCCTGTATAGGGTTTCCAAGGAACAGGTGATGAGAGTGAACCTCCGACCTTGAGGTTAGTGCGTCTCCTTACAATGCCCCACTTAGTTTGTAATTTTCTGCATTGAGATTTGAAAAAGCCTCTATTCCCTTTTCATACAAAGTTTGAACTCCATTTTAACTCTACATATTTGATGGTGGCTCCGTAGGGTAAGCACTGAACTGAGAACCACAAAGTTGGCATTTTGAGCCCATCAGCCACTCTGTGAGAGATAGATGAGGCTTTCTGTTACTGCAAAGATTTACAAGCCTCAGAAACCCTGTACGGTATTGCTGAGTTGGAACCAACTCTATGGCACTTAACAACACAACAAATATTACATATATTTTTAATATCTTTTTCACAATTATCTGAACTGGTGGCACTGTAGCATAGAAAGGTGTATTTTTGAAGAAAGCATATAGAGACAATCTGGGCAGTTGTTAATAAGCTAATTAAAACTTGTTAAAAATCTCTAGTAAAATGCCAAGGATTAATAAAGTAAGCACAAATTGTTCTTTGCTCTTAAATATGTGGTATTTATTGACTGTAGGAATATCACACTAAAGCAGTGGTTTAGTAATGCTAGTTTGGAAAAAATGGTGTTTGCTAAGTGTCAACCAGAGGAATAGTAGGCAAAATTTTAACATGCTTTTAGATTGCACAGCTGCACGAATTAGCTTTTTCTAGACATTCATTACATAAATGAAACACTGCTGCTTTTTTCCCCCCCGCTAACCTTTTTTTTATGGATACTTTGAAAGATACAGAAGTAAACAGCATAATTTAATGAAGTTTGATGTACCTTTTAGTAAGCTGCAATAATTATCAACATTCTGCCATTCTGGTTTTATCTATATTTTCACCCATCCTGACTGATGATGAGTTTAAAAAACTTTTTTTTGGGGGGTAAAATTTACATATATTAAAATATACAAATCTTAGCGGTACATTTTCCACAAATGGATGCATTCATGTACCTGTATAGAGAATGTTTCCATCTCTCAAAAGGATCCTTTTGTTGCTCCCAAGTCTTCTGTTCTTTCTCCAATTTCTATTCTCAGTTTCTCATCTGTTCTAGAACTTCATGTAAATGGGAACATTGAGCATGTTGTTTGTGTTCAGCCTCTTTAATGTATACACACACACACATGGAGTCCTGGTGTGGCACTGTGGGTTAATGTGCCAGACTGCAAAGCTGTTTGAACTGCAAGGTTGGTGGTTCAAGCTTACCAACCGCTCCTTGGAAACCCTATACAGGGTCTCTATGGGTCGGAACCAACTCGATGGCACTTAACAACAGCAACAACAATATACACCTATCGAGCCTTGGTGTGGCACTGTAGGATAAGAACTGGACCGCTAGGTCGGTTTGAACTAAAAGGTTAGCAGTTCAGACTCACCAGCTGTGCCTCAGAAACCCTATACATGACCACTGTGAGTCAGAACTGACTCGATGGCACTTAACAATAACAACATACCTATCTGTTGCTTGGCTGAAAGCTGAGGCACAGGGATAAATTCAGGTCTAGACCTGAAGAGTGACCAAGGGCAGTAGTTTCAGAGTTCCATCAGTCTGTATCTAATCAGTAGCTCTGGTCTTTTTTATGATTTTGAGTTCTGTTCCACATTTTCTCCCAGTCTATCCATATCTTCTAATGTGATCCCTTTTAGAGCAGTTAGTAATGGTAAGCTGAGCAACATCTAGTTCTTCCGGTCTCGGTTGTGGAGACTTATGTTTCTGTGATCTATTAGTCCATTGGAATAATGGTTTCCAAGCCTCTGGTCACTCTTCACTTTTCTGGACAGAAGGAGATCAATAGTTACACCTCATAAGCTTTTTTTTTAATACATTAAATTTTATTTTCTGCATCATTTTGGTAAATAAAAATTGATTGTCATGTTTTGCTAATTTAACTGATTGCTGGTTAAATTATACAGACCCCTACTAAGGGAATAACAGACCCCTACTAAGAACGCTCACCTCTCATGTGGGAGACTCAGGTTTGATTCTCGACCAATGCTCCTCATGCACACCCACCACGTGTCTGACGGGGGAAACTGTGCTGTTATGATGCTGAACAGGTTCAGTGGAGCCTACCAGACCAGGACAGACTGGAAAGAAAAACCTACTTCCAAAAAGCAGCCAAGGAAAACACAATGGATCATAATGATTCAATCCCCCATCAATTATGGAGATAGTGCAAGACTGGGCCGTTGTGTATGAGGTCATCATGATTGATGGCTGACTCTGGCAACTAACAACAACAGCATATGTATTTTTACATTTGTCATATACAGTCTTTTTTTTCTTTTTTTTTTTAATGTTTTATTTTGAATTATATAATAGTTCACATGAGAGAACTTTAGTTTTACATTCATTCCATCGTGTATCATTTCATTGCCATGGTTCCAATCCCCTCCATGCATCATCTTCCGACCAAAGGGGATATCCTAGAAACTATCCTAGAAAAGTCCTCTACACTTCCCCCTCCCCTCCCCCCTAGTCTTCGGCCCACAGTCCCTCTCCCTCTCTGGATCCAAAGTCCCCAGCCGCTTCATCCCTCCATGTCATCATCTCTGTCACCATCTTAGGCGTCCCTGCTTCTCTGGGTAGGATCCCGCTCTCGGCTCTTCTCCATTGGTGGTCCCAGACACCTCCGCTCCTAGACTGGAGAAATAATCACTCCCTTCCTTGCTATAAAACGTCTACCTTTGCATTTCTAACCCTCACATTCCGTCCTGATAACCATTATTCACTACAGTATCACGAGTAACCCATCTGTATTTCATTTCATCAGCTCCACCTAGACAGATTGGATAGTACTCACTAGTGATTCTGCCTTCCTCCATGCCCCCTAGCTCTAGGTTCCCTCTTGAAAGCTTGTAAGCCAGTCACTTCTTGCCTTTGTAGTCCTTCCCTCCCCATTTGGGTATCCAGTGTCCCATCTCTGTCTACTCTGTGTGTGGAGGGGATGGGAATGTTTCTTGCTGTAAGGATTTGTTGTCTCTTTTGAGTCACTGCATTCGTAGGTATAGGTCAAGTTCATCAGATTGAATCAACTCAATCTTCTTTTTCTTCTCCTGGTTGAGCTCTGCCATGTGGGTACCAACTGCAAGTGTGGGTGTTCTTGTGCACATGCCCTCTCTTCCCATCAGCCGGTAGCTCCATTCTCCACTTGAGTCCTCCGTGGCTGCGTCACTGACTCTGAGTCCAGGAGTCCTCAGGTCTCCTCACACTGCTTGCCACCCAGGTCCCCAACTGGGTCCACACCTCATAAGCTTTTAAGATCTTAATCCCGCTTCATCAAAATAGAATGTAGACCATTGTGGACTATATTATGCCAAAAAATTGGGTTATATCTTTAATTCTGAGTTAGGGGAATTCTAGAGTTGGAGATAAGTCCTTCGGTAAATGCTTTGCAAATCTTTTTTTCTTGCCTTTTCATTTTCTTAATGGTGTTATTATCCTATATGAAATATGTACTTTTTCTCTGGCTTCTTCCAAGATTGTCTCTTTGTATTTCAGCAATTTGACTATGATATGCCTTGGGATGGTTTTCTTGTGTGGGGTTTATTGATCTTTTTGGATTTGTAAATTGATGACTTTCACCATATTTGTAAAGTTTTTGTCTATTATTTTTCCAATATATTTTTGACCGCACATTTACTCTTCTTCTGGGAATACAATTACACATATATTAGATAGCTTGTTATTGCTTGTGTATCTCTAAGAAATTTTTGTCAATACTTTTCCTTTTTGTTCTCCAGATTGGATGATTGCTAATGCTCTGTCTTTAAGTTTAATGACGCTCTTGCCATCTCCAATATGCTGTTCTTTCCAGTGACTTTTTTATTTCCGTTATTTTACTTCTTTAGTTCTAGGATTTCCACTTGGTCCTTTTCTATAGTTCCTATTTCTCTGCTAAGATACCCCATTTATTCATTATGTATATATTTTTTCTAAATCCTTGTTAGTTAATTACATCATCTAGGTATTTGTTGACTGCATTTTTATTGAGTATGGGTCACATTTCACTTTTTCTTAGTGATTTTTTTTTTTAATATATGCTAGACATTATATATATTAGGGATTCTGAGTTCTATTGTATTTCTCTGAATTGTGATATCTGCTCTAGCAGACAACGTAGCTTCTTGTGTTGGGCGTCTGCTGAAACCTCTGCTTAGTTTTTCACCTTTCAGCTGTTGTTTCCTTTCATGGACTCCCTGGTCCCCACCTCCCATCCCCAAATATGTATAATTTAGCCATGAGTGAAAACATCGGGTAGATTTTATATGCATACTTTGGGCTTTACTTTCTTTGTCTTTCCCTCTTAGGTTTCTGCCTGAATTTTCTGGCTGCTCTGACAACCTTGAGTTCTGCCCTCTCAAAACAGTAAAGTGGAGATATCCAAACAATCTGTAGATTGAAGATGACTTCAGGCAAAAGGCTACAAATCCCTAAATCTTACCAGTTATGGGTTCTGCCTGATTTTGGTCAATCTCTAGTGTCTTCAAATAATTAATTTTTAAATATTTTGTTCAGATTTTATAGTTATATTTGAAGCAGAGTTTAATCCAAGCACATTGCCATTAGCACTGGAAGTTAGAAATCTGTTTTCATATAGTTGTATTTAGAACAAATTTTTATAGTAATTTTGTATTATAAAACAACAACAACAAACTAGCTTTGTGACAGCTTTGCTAGCTTTAACTAGCTAAATAGTGTCCTGTTCTCCATTCCGATATTCATTTTGAATGGTGTGCTCTGTGAATTGTCAATGGTGCGCTCTGTGAACACCTCTCGTCAAGATTCCTCTATGGTCTTTTACTCCTTCTTCATTATGTTATAAAATAAGAAAATAATATAATTTGTGGCAAAATGAAAATAAGAGAAGTCTTCCTTAGAAAGAAAATATGTTGCTCAAAATCTTACAGTACAATCTAAATAAAAAACTGTAAATTGTTCCTTTATTCAAATAGCATAAATAATTAACATTTATAGTATACTAGGTTTTTTTTGTTGTTTTTGTTTTAGCAGTTTCAATAAAACGCAAATTGTGTAAGTGTTGTCTTTGATTAAGCCATAGTCAGATCCACTTTGAAACAGCTCTATAAACTATCCCCTAATGTAAACAGAAGGAACTTTGGTTTTTGTTGCTGGTTTTCCATTGTTTTACTGTGTCTTGTAGCTATTGCTACTATGCACCAGCAGAGGGAGTCCAAATAATGTCTGTAAGCCAAAAACCAGACCCAGTGCCATTGAGTCATTACCAACTCACAGTGATGCTATAGCAAAGGTTTCCAAGGCTCTAGATTTTTATAGGAGCAGAAAGCTTCATATTTCTCCTGTGGTGCAACTAGTGGGTTTGAACTATCAATCTGTTCATGTTCTGTTGTTGTTAAGTTCTGACTCGTAGTAACCCTGTGTCAGGTTTCCAAGGAGCAGCTAGTGTGTTACAGTGCTTATCATATAGCACCTCATCAGGACTCCATCATGTTCTATAATGTCTAAAAGATCAGTTTAATTTTTAAGTTTTTATTTGGATATATTATAGTTTACTAAATTATTTCTGTTATATATATTTAAATGAGCCATTTAATATGGGGATTGAATGCCAAGTCCCTTAGCTGTCTTAACTTGATAACTGAAAGAGCCATGAGTTTAAAAAATCTTCATCTATGTACACTTGCTTTTCACTTAGCAATTATTTCGGTATCCAACATTTGACATTTATTGGGAACATTCTCAGGTGATAGTCCGGATCACATGCAGGGTTGCAGCCATCCTGAATGATGTACTGGAGGCCCTGGTGACAACCAACTGACCATCCATCCCTCACATGTCTTGTCCTGTTTGTCCTTGACCTCTAAGTCTGGCCACAGAGGACACAGGGCAATGGTGGAACAACACAAGAGATCATGGGTGGTCAGGGGGAGTGGGTGAGGCCATAAGATACCAGGGAGGTTGGTGGGAAAGGTGGAAAGCATGGGAAGCATAGGGGGCTGCGCATGGCTGCTGGGGCCAGGTGGTGGATGGAGGACAAGCGAGGTCCCTGTCCAGGTTGGCAGTGGGAGGTAGACAACATCTGGCCACTACCACCTCTGCCAACTCCCCATCCCCAACCTCTCTTTGCAGTAGAGGGGTAGGCATGGTGAAGGGGCCTGCCATGCCATGTGCATCCAGCGACGTGCTGAGAGCACCTGCTGGGCACTGAGCCACTAGGATGGGGGAGCACTGGCTCTGAGCTGGAGTATGACCCCTGTCTCTTACAGAACTTTCGTTTTGCTTAACACCCTGGCCTTTGGACTAGATAAGTAATGGATGAGTATAATGTGATTTCATTATAGTCTCTGGTGTAAGGGACAAAATCCTACTATATTAACTAAGCTCACTTTCAAAACTAGCAGTCTCGTATTATGGGAGTTACCAGAACTGCTAAATTGCTTAAGCTCTTGACAGACTGTCACTGAAATCTCATGTTCTTCTTAGCATCTAGTGTAGTATGGAGCATTTGGTAGGTTCTAAAAGCAACAACAGTGAGTTTGGCCCAGGATTGGGCAGTGTTTTGTTCTGTGCATAAGGTCGCTATGAGTGGGTACTGACTTGATGGCACTTAACAACAACAACAAAATAACTATTTGGAGTTCTGTTGTGGCACTGTGGGTTAATGCACTGGGCTGCAAAGTCAGTTTGAACTGTAAGGTTGGTGGCTCAAGCTTACCAGCCATTCCTTGGAAACCTTATACAGGGTCACTATAGGTTGGAACCAACTCGATGGCATTTAACAACAACAAAAATAACTATTTGATAGATAAGCAATAACATTTTGAGAATTTTGATGTGTAGAGGCAGATTATCAAACTGGCATTTATTCAAGATACCATTCTGATGCAAGGTAGCACAGAATCGTTCATTATTAGTAAATATCAAGGTTCTGTGATCATGTGGAACAAGTTGTATTGGTCTGACCTGATTTCAGATACACAGACATGATGACATACTGCCTAATGAACATGGATTCTTTTCTAATTCTCTCAGCATGTGGGTTAATGCACTGGACTGCAAAGTCGTTTGAACCGCAAGTCTGGCGGTTCAAGCTCACCAGCCATTCCTCGGAAACCCGATACAGGGTCGCTATGGGTCAGAATCAACTTGACGGCACTTAACAATAACGGCAGCATGTTTGTACGAACAACTAGTAGCTGCAGATCATGTCATGAACACTATTGATTTTGGGCCACTCTGATACCCTTAAACTGTGATTTCCAGGTGCTCTGTAGGAAGTGTGGATGGGGTATTGCCTGGGAGGTGCCTTGTTTGACCACAAACTCCAGTAAGTCTTCACCTAAACCATCTTTGGTTTAGAATGAAGGCAAATTTAGCCTTCAGGCTTGTACTGAGGTATCTTAAAACAAAAAAAATCTGTTGCCTTTAAGTCGATTTTGACTCATAGTGACCCTCTAGATCAGAGTAGAACTACCCTATAGGGTTTCCAAGGCTGTATGTAGGTGGCCGTATTTTTCTCTCACAGGGCAGCTGGTGGGTCCAGATCACAGACCTGAAGTTAGCTACCGAGTGCTTCATCACTACACCACTAGTTCTCCTGTACTTGGTGTATAAAAATCATTATATCTGTATCTGTTTAAAGACAAGAGTGTGCCACAAAGAGTAGGTTTTAAAACCTGGATTTCTTTTTGTTGAATGTTTCCCTGCTAAGGCAAAATGAGTTCATTAGATTTCTGATGCTAGGATTGCTCTCTAGGCCATTGAAATTGGCATCAAAGGGTGTCAAAGAAGAATACGATGAAGAGTAGTTTTGCGTAGTTAGGAGAGAGCTTAGGATCCTCTCAAGCCTTGGGGCTCTGTTATGTGATTATAACCTAGAAAGGTGCACACTAATCTGTTTACTTTTATCTACTGTAGGGGACTTCTGGTGAGGTACTTTAGGATCAGCACTGGACTGTGAACCACAAGGTCAGCAGATCAAATCTACCAGTTGCTCCTTGGAAACCCTATACAGGGTCACTGTGCATCGGAACTGGCTCAGTGGTACTTGACAACAACAATGACTCACTCAATTCACAATGTTGTTGTTGTTAGGTGCCATCGAGTCGGTGCTGACTCATAGCTACCTTATGCACAGCAGAACGAAACAATCCTGAGCCAACCTCACTATTGTTGCCATGCTTGAGCCCATTGATACAATAGAAGCTTTTTTAAAAAAGAAAAGAAAAATTTGTCACTTAAAGTGAATTGTCAGCATGTGACTGACAAAGTAGTGATGCCAACCATGTCCCTAATGCGGGGAGAGAGAGAATGCTAGACAATAATAGTAATGTTAGCTTCTGTCAAGTCAGCTCGACTTATAGTGAGCCCATGCGCATAGAGTTAGAGTGCAGTGTGCAGGATGATGGCCCCTTCAAACATATACACTACACTTCCTAATACCTGGAACCTGTGAATAGGTTTCCTCCCATGACAAAAGACACTGCACATGTGGTAAGGTTAAAGACCATGGTGGTTAAGGTTGTATGTCAGCTTCGTTGGACCCTGATTTTCAGGAGATTGACATTTATATAATGATGTAGTATGGCAGTTAAGAATGATGTAATTGTCCCCCGTGATGTGATTTGATGTGAGCAGTCAATCAGTTGTAAGGGGGATTTTCTTGGGGATGTGGCCTGCATCTAGTATATATATATAGATGATATATATATATATGGATGTTCTGGCAAAGCTCGCTCACTTTCTCTGGATGCTGCATCCAGCTCATCATCATCTTACTTGTCAATCTTGGGATTCATCAACCTCCACAGCCCGTGAGCCAGCAGCCTGCTGTCTGACCTGCTGATCTTGGTTTCGTCAGCCCCTGCGGCTTCGTGAGTCAGGAGAAGTCTCCAGCCTGATGCCTGACCCACAGACTTGGGACTTGACATCCTCTACAACTGCGTGAGCCATATCCTTGAGCTAGATCTCTCAGCCTCCTCTCTCTCTCTCTCTCTATAGATATACAGATCTGTACCCCTCTCCCCTTTTCCTTCTCGCTCCCTCTCCTCCCTCCTCCTCTCTTGATATTATATATATATATATACACAGACACATACCAAAGGGGCCTCAAAAAGTGTGTCAAAATCTCTTATCTTTTCTTTCAATTTTTCCATGAACTTTTTGAAGCCCCCTCATTCACACACACACACACACACACACACACACACACACACCTGGCTTTGCTTCTCTAGAGAATCCAGTCTAAGAGAAGGACCATGAGAGAAAATGAGCCTGGATTTCCTGGTGGGCCCAATCTAACCATATGAGTCCTTTAGCAGTGGCTGTGGTCAGAGAGATGTCATCATGGAAGAAGGAAGGATAAGGATGATGTAGTGTTGCTGACTTTGAAGATGGAGAATGGGGGCCATGAACCAAGAAATGTAGGCAACATTTAGGAGCTGGAAAAGGCTAGGAAGCATATTTTCTCCATCTTGATTTTAACCCAATGAGACTGTGTCAGACTTCTAGTATACAGAAATGAAGATAGTACATTTGTGTTGTTTTTAAACAACTAAGTTTTATGATAATTTTTTAAGCCATCTAACTGTGAGACAGCAGCCTAGGAGCCATCCATGATTCCTTCATCCTCATCCCTCACCTCATATTCAGTCCATCACATGGTCCTGTTTGTTTAACCTAGATAGCTCTTTAATCTGTTTGTGCCTCTCAGTTTCCACAGTTACTACCAAACTGCCATCATCTCTGATATGTTCTACTGTAGTAATTTCTTGACTGTGTTCTCTTGTCCATTCTAAAGGAGTCCTAATGATGCAAAGGTTAAAATAAGCACTTAGCTGCTAATGAAAAGGTTGGTAGAGAAAAGACTTGGCAGTCTGCTCCCATAAAGATTTCAGCCCATGGGGCAAGTTGTACTCTTTCCTGTACGTTAACTATCAGTTGTAATCTGTTTGATAACACCTGTTCTGAACATTGCAGCCAGAGAGATCTTTTTAAAGGGGGAAAGGGTATTTTGTTGTCCCCCCACCTATAATTAACCTATTTAATATATTCATCCTTTAGTTTTCAGCCCAAGGATCACTTCCCTGCAAGTTTTCTCTGATACCCTCCAGACAAGGTTAAGTTTATTCAAGATTTCTACAGTAGTGATTGGAGTCCTGGTGTGGTGCTGTGGGATAAAGCACTGGACAGCAAGGTCTTTTGAACCACAAGATCGGCAATTCAAACCCACCAGCCACTCCTCAGAAACCCTAGACAGTGTAGCTATGAGTCACAACTGACTTGACAGTACTTAACAACAACAACAATAGTGATTGTTATAAGTGCTTATAGAATGGTATTTATTTCATAGTATTCATCTTAGATTTTAATAATTTTTTTTTAATTTGTGATTACTTGATTGATCTCTATCTATACTGGATTACTTGAGATCTAGAATCATGTCAAGTTTTGACTCCTCATCATTATGTCCTTAGAACCTAAGTTGGTGCTTGTATGAGATGAGTACAATGAGTCCTGGTAGCATAATGGATTACAAGCTGGGCTGCTAACCACAAGGTCAGTAGTTTGAATCTACTGGTTGGCTCAGAGGGAGAAAGATGAGGCTTTCTGCTCTCATAAAGATTTACAGCCTCAGAAACTCTATACAGTGTCACTGAATTGGAACTGGCTCAGTGGAACACAACCACTACCACCAGATGAGTATACACTAAATATATGTTGATTCAATAAAATTTAAAACCTGTTAATCTAATAGTATCACAGTGGCGTTCCTCTAATACTAAGCATAGATATAAATACTTTCTTAAAAATCACTATTTTGAAAGCAAGTATAGTAACTGTAGAATATTTGGAAAATATTCATAATCCCTCTAATCAAACATAGTAATTCAGTTAGATTTTTTGGTGCGTTTTTTTTTTTTTTTTTTTACTGTAGAATATTTGGAAAATATTCATAATCCCTCTAATCAAACATAGTAATTCAGTTAGATTTTTTGGTGCGTTTTTTTTTTTTTTTTTTCAATAAAAAAGACTTTCAGTCTTTGCTTTAAGTGTGATACAGTTGTTAGGACAAAATGAATATCAGCTCTTAGGTTTTGAATGCAATTTGATGGAATGCTGATTACTTGAGAGGAATTTTAGTGACAGAAATGTGTGGGAGTTTAATGTTTCTATGAATGAATATGAGTATGACATTGCGATGTATATGATTATGAATAGAAATCGGGTTATAGTTCTAAGTGGAAATATTTTTTAGAGCATGATGCTTTTATTTTAAGGTAATTTTTTTTTTATTTCATTCTGAGTTTATTTAACATTTCATCCAGTTGAACTCAAATAACCATTGACTCTGACTTATTCTAAGATAATTTTATGAGAGTTTTTGAGGAGTGGCTTGTGGGTTTGAATTTCCAACCTTGCAGTTAGCAGTCCATGTGTCTTGGCAGTGATGGTTGTTATGTGCTGAGGAGCCAGTTCTGTAAATCATAGAGGAGGAGGAAGACTCATGTTTCTCCTCTGGAGTGGCTGGTAGATTCAAACTGCTATCTTACAATTAGCAGCCCAGCTCATAATGCACTGCACTACCAGCCTTGTTGTTATTAAGCGCTGTTGAGTTGCTTCTTACTCATAACCACCCTGTGCAGGGTTTTCGAGGAGCAGCTGATGGGTTTGAACTGCCAACCTTGTGGCTAGCAGTCCAGTGCTGATCGTACAGTCCATATATGTCTTAGTATCCACCAGAAATATCCCGGGGGGGGTGGTGGTTTGTGTGTGTGCTTAGTGACATCTTTTACTTTGAACAAGCTATGTGTACTCTACCCACATTTGTGGCTACTTTTTCCATCACCAGAAATACCAAGTGCCCACCAACCCACCCATTCATGGTAACCATCAATAAATGTTGGTTCTGTATGTGTACATATTTTTGTCTTTTTATACGTTTTTGGTTTTTTAGGTGTTTTTTTTTTTTTTTTAACGGAGGCTGTTCCTTCTTGATAAAGCTAAGAAATATACACGTTGTTGTTAAGTGCCATTGAACTGGTTCTGATTCATAGCAACCCAGTATAGGGTTTCCAAGGCAATATATATTTGTGGGAGTAGAAACCCTCACCTTTCTCCTGCAAGAAAGATATATAAGTATGCGATTTTTAAAAAATTCTTAACAAATCATATAATTAAGAATTTCCAGAGTGGCAGACTTTGGGGAAAATTATGAACTCTCTGTGTTGAAAGCCACTTTAACGTTTTCATTTAACATAAAATTAATTTGCTTACCTTGGCAACTTTAAGGCAAACAAGAACTGTTTATGGAAGAATTTTCATAGAATAGGATGCTTTAGTAAGTCTTACACTGAAACCCTACTAGGAATTTTTATTGATTCAAACTTTACTCTTTCCACTAATGAACCACTGCCATATTTCTTCTAACAAAAATACCTTCATACTATCCGCGGGAGAAAGATGAGGCTTTCTGCTCCCATAAAGATTTATAGCCTCGGAAACCCTGTACAGGGTTCCTGTGAGTCAAAACCGACTCCACGGCACATAACAACAACAACAACTATCCTTTCAGGAGTAACCAATTGTATAAAAGGTACATTCTTGGGAGTCTGGCTATGTTAAATCCTTTTTTAAGTCAGAGTTCTCCTGAGACCTATCTGTCTGCAGGGGTGGGTAATACAGGTAGTGATAATTGGGGATGTTAAGGCCCCATACAGCGTTTCTAGAAAGCAGAGTAACCAGGAGGTTGGAAGTGGAATGGGGCAGGAAGATTAAAGTTAGGAAGTTCACTTCCTCAGAAGAAACTGTTCAGTAGCCTGACTTATCTTGTCTAGAGTCTACTATTACTAGACCCTAATGACAAGTTGGTGGTATAAGGATGAGTGAACAGAAAAGAAAAATGGGAGATGATAAATCATAAAAAGGATGTGGCAGAGACATATTATATTTGTCTAGAATCCTGGCTGTAGCCAGTATGCTGATTTTCAATTTAAGAGCAGGCTTAATTGAATATGCTACCAATTTTAGCTGCTTCTCCTTACAGCGCAGTCTCAGTACGAGTGAATGCTCCTGAACATACTGTACCACCCTGACCAATCTGCCTCTCTCCCCAGAAGAGGACATATGCATCTTCACATTCCCTCCTCTTTATAATCAGTACAGGAATGGTCAGTGGTGAGAGTCTGCACTGAGTAAAAGATGCTCTCCCAATTGTCATTCTTCAAGCTGAGTAAACGATCCCAGTGATTCTAATCCCTTGAGATTTTTTTTCTTTTCTTTTCTCTATTATATTCCAGTTCTATAATTTTTCCATTTGTTTTCTTCTAGACTATCACACCACATTGCCATCGAGTCAATTCCCACTCATAGTGACCCTATAGGACATAGCAGAACTGCCATACAGGGTTTCTGAGGCTGGAAATCTTAAACAGACTGCCACATGGAGTAGCTGGTGGGCTTGAGTCACCAACCTTTCGGTTAGCAGCAAGTATTTACTATGCCACTGGTACTCCTTGTCATCTAGACTAGGATCAGAAACTCAAATGCCAATAAGTAACATAAGCTGGAGAGAGCCCTGCTGAAGTAGACAGCCATCCCTAAGCTCTAGCTAATTGCTAAAATGGGGCATGCAGATGTCTTGTTGCCAGATCTTGAAATGTTTCAAGCAAAGCTGGAGATCTGGGAATTTTGTGTGCAGTATCGGGATATTTCAATGTTGACATCTTGTTCAGGTTTTAAAACATGACTGGATGCTACTGCTAGATTATGAATTTGCAACCTCTGCTCCAGGTCCTGTGCAAGGGTGACACTCGTATTCCAGCCTGGTAGTGAGCATGTGAGAAAGGCTATGTCTTTGTTTCCTGCCAACTACGCTCCATTTTTTCACTCATAATTGCTTTCTTGCCAGTTACAATTCTTTGACTTGTTCCTTGGAAGATTATGTGTTGCTTTAAAATGAACTGTAATCAAACCAAACTCACTGCCATTGAGTTTGTTCTAATTAAAAGCAACCCTATAGGACAGAGTAGATCTGCTCCTTAGGATTTATGGAAGCAATTTTGAGAGCAGCCAGCCTCTTGTTTCTCTCATGGAGCAGCTGGTAGAATTGAACCACTGACCTTATGGTTAGCAGACCAATGCTTAGTCCACAATGAAAGCTATTGAGAAAGAGAAAATATATTTTTAAAATCTGAGTAGATCTAATACTTTTTCTCTCATGAAGTAAGCATTTACAGAGGTATAAAATTGAGAACTAAGAAAATCTGCCCTCCCAAAGACTGTAGGGGGTAGAGATTGGTTGTGTCATCATTTAGGGCTATAGAGTTTTGTTATTGTTGTTGTCTTTGACAGCTTGATTAAATGGCTTTAGACAGAAGCCTTACAAGTCCTCAGTCAGTGTTATGCTTTGCATATATATAGCCATGTATTATGCTGCTAAAATTTTGCTCTTCTGTTATGCTGGTACAGTTGTTTGGAAATACACAGCAAGGAGACAGTAACCATCTTGGGAAAACTACATTATCATATTCAAAAAATAAAAAATTTGCTTTCTTCGTTATAAGTGGCCTATTGTTATGTGCCACAGAGTTGGTTCTGACTCACATCTGCCACCTGTATAGGGTTTCCGAGAGCAGCTGGTGGGTTTGAACTGCTGACCCTACAGCATCACACCTGGACTCCATGAATGGCCTACCTTAATAAAATAGCTCTAAAATGTTTATTATTTTTCTCCCCTTCTCCTTTAGGTTTCCAAAATAAAAATAGGGTTGCAATCTTGGCTGAACTGGACAAAGAAAAAAGAAAACTACTCATGCAGAACCAATCTTCGACAAATCATCCTGGGGCTAGGTATTGAATACTGTAGTATTTTGGTGGTGTTGTTATTGGACACATTCTTAAATAGAATGGATGGAATATTACTTGTTTTACATTGTTTTCTGGTAAGCATACAGATTTTAAAGAATGATGGATATTTCTGTTCAGTGATATAAAACATTTCTTGGAAAAATTACTCAAATTGGTTGGCAGTTCGTTGTTGACATTGGAATTTATTTATATTATTTTGCTTGTTGGTTAGATTTTGTGGGAAATAAAAGACTAATCAGATAGTAAATGTACTAAATCTAAATAGAATATTTAAGTTCTCCTATATCCTCCTTTTCAAAAAAGAAAAGTATTTTGTTTGATTTTTGTGATTAAAATTAATGCCAATGGCCTACTTTTTAAATGGGTAAATTAGGTAATTTAAAGATCTTTATTGTATTCACTCTCTCCCATCTTGACTGTCTTCCCTTGGATCCGGGTTCTGTTCAGCCACCATGCTAACTCTCCCCTCTCTTTGTTAGCCTTCCAGCAGAGTACCCATGAAGGCTCATTGCTCAGAATATATATAATTTAAACAACCAAAGGGCACATTCTGCAAGTGTGCCTCCTGGCTGCCAGCACTCAGTCTTTCGCGTTCCATGAGTCTAGAAGTCCTCAGCTACTCTCTCTCTCTCTCTCTCTCTCTCTCTCTCTCCATGACCTCATCTCTGCCTCCATCTCTGGTGTCACTGCTTCTCTGGATAAGGTCCCACATTCTGCTCATGCTCTTCTCCCTTGATGATCTTAGGATCCTTTGCTCCTGGACTGTAAGATCAACTACTCCCTACTTTTATTACAAAACTTCTGCCTTTATAGTTGTGACAGTTGCAATTAGTTATGAAAATTACTTTCTATTGAATCATAAGAATCTTATGCCCACCTCTTTTCACCAGACCTGTCTAAGCAAGATGAAAACTATTCAGTGGGGACTCTACCTTCCCCACACACTCTTTAAACTGCCTCTTGAAAACTTATAAGCCAGTCACTTTATGTCTTAATCGCCCCCTCATTTTAGGTAGCCAATGTCTAATCTGGTAGTGTAGTGGTTACAAGTCAGGCTGTGAACCGCAAGGTCAGCATTTCAAAACTACCAGCTGCCCCGAGGGAGAAAGATGTGGCTTTCTGCTCCCATAAAGATTTACAGCCTTGGAAACCCTGTTCAGGGTCGCTATGGATTGGAACCGACTTGATGGCACTTAACAACAACAACAACAACGTCTAAGTTGCCCATCCCTATCTATCCTGTATACAGAGGGGATAGGATTGATACTTGATGTGAAGACTCCTTGCCTCTCAGTTGGTATTTTGAGCTACTATACCCATAAATATAGGTCAAGCTCATTAAATTGTAGCAATTTACACTTGCTTCCTTTATCAAAAATTATTTTTCTTATCTTCCTCTAGTTGAGTTCTGATCATCAAGCCATCGAGGCTAGGTCAAATATGTTTTATCTGCAAGTTTGGGCATTCTTGTATGTCTCCTCTCACTTCGTATCAGCTGGGGATGCTTCACTTTCAGCTATAGCCCTCCATGGCTATGCCCTTGTCCATGAGTTCAGGAGCCCCCAGGTCTCACCACACTTTGAACCAACCAGCCCTTCCTCTTCTCATCTCCAGGTCAACGGGAGTCTGTGGCATGTGGTCAAACTCAGCCCATTTCTTCATTGCTGCCTTTCTCTCTCTTCTACTCACCAGTAGACCAAAGTAGTCACCAGCAAACTTACATAACTGTTCATGTGTTCCCTTTGAGTTTCAGTCTTGGAGAGGGGTTTGATTGCTTGCCTTGGTGGCTCCCTGGTGAACAACTTGTTTGTTCTTGTAGTAGCCAATCAGACTGACATTTTTGTTTTGAATTTTTCCTGGTTATCTTTAAGCTGTTCCAGGCTGGTCTGCTTGTCCTTTCAAGTGGGAATGGCCCATCTCAGAAGGTTCTGGATGGTCCTATACACTACAAAGGTTCCGCAAGAAGCCTATTTCACTGGGAAACTTCTAAAACCCCTTTTAGTTATTCCAGTCACTTATAGGCTGAAGACAGGCTTACAAGCATTCTGTAATCATGTTTCCAGACATTCCTTTCTATCCCACTCAAGTGTCTATTTTACAATAACTATGAACTCTTAACCTCTTCAAACATGTTAGGTTTGTTGCCCCTACTCATGTGTTGTTCCTTGCACCACATCTGACTCTTCAGTTTTTATCTTAAATAAAACATTCATAAAGTTTTCCCTGATCTTTGTCAACTCCCAGCTGTAAGAGGTATCCTTATTTCCTATATTACCTTAATTTCCTTATTATAGCATGTGTCCCATTGTGTCATAATTGCATGTTTGTAAGCTTTGTCTTTTTATGTTTTTATGTCCCTAGTGTTTAGCAGCAGCCCCTGAGTGGCACACATAGTTAAGTGCTTGGCTAGTAACCCAAATGTTGGTAGTTTGAACCTTCCCAGAGGTGCTCTGGAAGACAGACCCAACAGTCTACTCCCAGAAAGTCACAGCCATGACAGCCTGTCAGGACAGTTCTGTTCTGACACATGGTCTGCCCCTGGTCGGAATCAGCTCAACATATACTGGTTGCTGGTGGGTTAGGGTTTAGCACAGAGCCACGCATATAGTAGGTGTTCTACATGTGAAACATGTTTATAGTAATTTAAGTATGTTGTTGTTAGTGCCGTCAAGTTAATTCCAACTCATAGCTACCATGTATAAGGCTTCCGAGGAGCAACTGGTGGGTTTGAACAGCCAGCTTTGTGGTTCACAGTCCAGTGCTTATCTATAGTGTCACTCCTGGAGTCCACTTTAAGTATAATCATTATAAAAAACAAATTTGAAAGTATGGTTTTACTATTTATGAATATCATGTGGTTTGTTTGAACAGATTTAAAAAATGTTAATATGGTTCATGATAAACTGTAGTTCCTCATCTGTTTGAAAATAGAGCAACCATAAATTATAAATAAAAAGATCATTTGAAACCCCAGTATATCATGTAACACAGACTTTCTTCATATAAATTAGTGTAGAACCGGGGGAAAGGAAAAAAGACTTATTTTGGAAAAATTTTTTTTTTAATCCTTAGGCAGACTATGCAATGAAAAAATGTAATTCAGAAGTAAGGAAGTAAGTTTTACACAGCCAAGTAACTAAGCTTTCTATTTTAGCATTGCGCTCTCCAGGCCCTCTCTTAATAAGGATTTCCGGGATCATGCTGAACAGCAGCACATTGCAGCCCAGCAGAAGGCAGCTTTGCAGGTGGGCAAAGTGTAACTGACAGTCTTGTCTCATTATAGAACTTCCTGAGTCTTGGAAGCCTGCATAGTTCTTTCATATTTCAGTGAAGCATTACCAGTAAAAATGTTCAGCACGTAATTGCAATGGTTTTGCTGATATTCATTCATACCCACAGGATCTGAAGGACCAATAGAGCAGTAATGAAAGTGTCTTTTATGGTGTTGACACCATAATGATTGATTCTGTGATGTGCCTGCCAAGAAATTGCTTGAGCACAAAGAGTTTAGGATATTTGGATGGATAGAATGATCTTAAAAATGGAATTGACTTACTTAATAGTACACTGAAAAATGTGTCATGTCATTGCATCCTTTGACAGTATTACTGGTTTATAATTGTTGTGTAGATTCTTTTGAATAGCCAGCTTATTTTGCAGGAATTGTTTAAAGACTTAGAATACCTGTGGCATTTCTATCAATTAAAAAAAATATATTAACCTTCATAATAATAATATTAATATTTCATTGATGTTGGATAATTTAATCAAGATTTCCAGTGTTTGGGGCCGTTTTTTTTTTTAATTGCCAAAATTCAGTGGCCTTGCTTTTAAACCTTAGAAACTCAGAATTGGAAAGGGACTTTAAAGATGATCTCAATTGAGACAACCCAAAAACAATTGTTTCTTTATTGGTGTAGGGAAGCCTCTGCAAGTTTTCTGTTGTTTACATTTCAACATTCTTTACAGAATTTTGGCATTTTAATCACTAGTTATCAGCTGCCTCACCCCTTTTCTTCCAACTACTGCTCTTCCTTCTCATGCTCTTGCTTTGTTGGCCAAAAGCAGAATACTTTGGGATCATGTTGTTAGTTTTCCAAACCACTGCAGGGGACAAAGCAAGAAGTCTGTGATTCATTTATAGACTGAAGAGAATCATAAGGGAGGTAGAGGGGATGACAAATGAGTACCTGCAACTTGTTAATATGAATTCCTTATTATTGTCCATCTCCTGTGTATTTATATGAAATTAGCAGCACAAGAGCTGATTTTTAAATACATTTGGCCTCAAGCACTTAGGAAGAATAAGCAATTATAATGCCTTCGTTGAAAAATTGAGACTCTTAATAGCTTGCTTTTTTTTCCCCCCATCTTTTCCAGCATGCTCATGCACATTCATCTGGATACTTCATAACTCAGGACTCTGCATTTGGGAATCTTATTCTTCCCGTTTTACCTCGCCTTGACCCAGAGTGAAAGAAATATTTGTAATGAAAGTGATTTGTAATTTCAGGTGCCAAAGCTACTAACATTCAGTGCTTACAAACTGTGGCTTTCAGAATTTTGGTGAATTTTATATTTTTTGCTTTTTAAGAGACAGCAAGCAAAAGCGTAAAGGTAGCCTGGATAATGAGAGCACTGGAAGCTGTATCATCTGAGGACATACCAGTGCTGCTTGTGACTGGAGCTCTTTGGTATTACAGCTGACTGAATCAGACTCTGAACTGGACAGTCACAGAAACTCACCCTCTGCCCTCGCATGTGCACATGAGCAGATCATATCCTCAATGGACTGTCAACAATCTGGTATGCTAATTAGCTTTCAAGAAGCGAGGGTGCTTTTGAACAGTGTGAACCAATGGGCTTCATTAAGTCATTCATATTTGCTGTTAACGATTAATGCCTTGTGTACCTTTTGAATTTATAGTTAAGTATATCATCATGAAATATTCTTTGTGAACTCATAACTAGTTCCCCTAATCTCAATTGAAAAACAAAAGCAAAAAACTCAAGATATGACTAAATAACCCATCAGTCTTAGATATCTTTCATAAACTAATGCCACTGTAAATGATGTGACTAAGTGCTATTAAAAACAGTTGTAAAAAATGTGGTGGTTTTATAATTTGTACATGCTCTTATTCAGTGTTGCTACTAAACGATGTGCATACGTGGTCTTTATTTTTGTAAAAAATGTATACATGAAGTAGGAAGGCCATAAGTTACGTAGGTTTCTCAACATGAACTAGCTCTAACAAATATGGGGTGCTTATTGAAGTATGCAGATCCTGGACTCTAACCTTCTCCTACAGAGTTAGAATCTGAGATTTAAAGTAAAGTCTGAAAACCATGAGTTAGAGAACTGTATAATATAAAATTTCCATAGTACATTTATAAAGTCAGGTTTATAGACACTTGAAACTTGGGGGTCACTTAGCTAAAAAATCTACATTTAAAAAAACATCTAATAGGATTGAAATTTTATTTTACAATACATCCCAGATAAAGTATTTTGTATGTATAATTTTTCATAACTGATGTCATCTTAACCTTGAGTTCTCATACTTTTTAGTGATGAGACAAAATTGAAACTTAAAACTTCCAGTCTGGGTCAATATTTAGTTAAATAACTCTTTTTGAAAGAGTTTCTTCTTTTTCCTCTTACCTGGATATTTACTCCAACCACACAGCCCCATCATACCCAAACGAATTGAAGCAAGGGTGGGAGATCCTAGACAAAGATGTGCCTTGTAGATTCTTGCTCTAGAAAATTGAAACTGATTCTTTACATTTGGGTGAGTTGTAAACTATCCCATTGTAATGATCACCATGACAGTGAAAGGTGTCCATAGTTCTGCTGCAAAGGAGCGCCTGTCTTCCTCCTGGCCCACTATCTATTCCTTGAGCTCCTTTTAGGGAGGGATCGTCACTCTCTTGAATTAAGTTAACTAAGCTAGCTAGTTACCTGCTTCGACATCTGTTGACCGGTGCTTTGCTGTTGTTTAGTGCTGTCAAGTCGGTTCTGACACATAGCAACCCTGCATAGGGTTTCCAAGGAGCAGCTAGCTGGTGGATTTAAACCACTGACCTTGCAATTCAAACTGACCTTGTGGTCCAGTGCTTATCCTATAGCACCACACCAGGACTCAGTTGTTGTTAAGTACTGTCAAGTCTGTTCTGACTCAGCAACCCTATATAGGGTTTCCAAGGAGTGGCTGGTGAGTTTGAAATGCTGACCTTGTGGTTCAAACTAACCTTGTGGTTCAGTGTTTTATCCTACGGCTCCACACCAGGACTACTGGTGCTGGTGGTGGTTGGTGGTTATGTGCCGTGGAGTTGGTTCCAACTCATAGCAACCCTGTACAGGGTTTCCAAGGCTGTAAATCTTTACGGGAGCAGAACGCCTCATCTTTCTCCTGCGGAACAACTGGTAGTTTCTAACTGCTGACCTTGTGGTTCACAGCGCAATTCATAACCACTATGCTACTGATACTAGGGAGATTAAAAAAATGTGGATTGTGTTTTACACCATTGAAACCTCCACTCAATGTGTGACTTTAGTGAAGTAGGAAAAATGAGCACCCCCCCCCCCACTATGGTATCTTTTCCAATCTCTTAAGATTTTAAATAGATGTTGCCTAAATCTTGCAATTCTAGCTCTGTTCCCAGAGTGAAGTACACCCTTCTCATTCTTTTAATCACTTAAGTTCAGTTCAGTTCCATGTATACATTTATAAACCTATGCTGTAAACATTGAGCTCTGGGGACAAAAAGATGAGGCAGTCCCTGCTATTAAGAAGGTCCCAGTAGAGAGGAGCCTAATCTGATATACAGTGATTATAAGGCAAGCTGGATGCAGTAAGTGGCACAAGAGAGGCATCCTGGAGCAGGTAACATTCTAGATGGGATTAGGAGCAGAAATGCAAGTTTACTTGGCAAGGGAAGGAAGAACTACTCCAGACAAGGGCAAGATTTCATAAAGAGAAACGGGTGCAGAAACGCTAGGGCTGCACAGGGTAATAGAGAGGGTAGCATTGGATTTAAAGCACTGAGGTAAAACTTCACCATTGTTTCCCTGGGATTGTGTGTGAATTTAAGTAGCTCACTTAACCTCTAATTGTCACGACCGTAAAATTAGCACACTCTGCTTAGGTAATGTCGAAACGAGTAGTTTTTAAATTGTGGGTCTCAATACATGAGTTGAGAAGTCAACTTAATGGTTTAAAGGGAGGGAGGGACCACCTTTTTTTTTTTTTTAATAAGGAAAACAAAAAAATCAAAATACATTCCAGTAATAAGATTGTTGGTTTTTGTTGTTGTTGTTTTTTTCATGAATTTTCTGTTTATGATTTGGTTGTATGGATTTTACTTACTTTGCTTCTGGGGTTTTTTTTTTGTTTTGTTTTGTTTTTAACTATTTTGTTCAGTACATTAGGATAATATTTAACATATAAGTAGGTTCCCATTCCAAAGAAAGGTGACCCTTTCTACAAAATGTGGAAATTATTGACTAATATCATAAATACCATATGTAAGTAAAGTTTTACTGATGATAATTCAAAAATGGTTGTAGCACTAAATTGACAGCTGCTAGAAATTCAACCCAGATTAAGAAGAGGACTTGTAATGAGGGATGATATCATTGCTGATGTCAGATGGATCTTGGCTGAAAGCATAGAATACCAGAAAGATATTTACTTGTGTTTTATTGACTATGCAAAGGTATTCGATTGTGTGGATCATAAGCTGTGGATAACATTGTGAAGAATGGGCTTTCCAGGACACGTAATTGTGCTCATGAGGAACCTGTACATAGATCAAGAATTAGTCATTTGAATGGAACAAAGGAACACTGATTTAAAGAGGAATTCATCTAGGTTGTATCTTTCACCATATGTATTCAATCTGTATGCTGAGAAAATAATCCTAGAAGCTGAACTATATGAAGAAGAACCCTATCAGGATTGGAGGAAGGTTTATTAACCTGTGATATGTAGATGACACAACCTTGCTTGCTGAAAGCGCAGTAGACTTGAAGTACCGAAGAAGATCAAAGACTACAGCTTTCAGTAAGGATTATAATTCAATATAAAGAAAAAAATTCTTACAACTTCACCAATAAACAACATCATAATAAATGGAAAAATGATTTAAGTTGTCAAAGATTTTATTTTGCTTGGAACCACAATCAATGTTCATGGAAGCAGCAGTCAAATCAACTTGTATTAGGCAAATCTGCATAAGACCTATTTAAAGTGTTAAAGAGCAAAGATGACACTTTGAGGACTAAGGTGTGCTTGACCCAAGCCATGGTAATTTCAATCACCTCATATGCATGTGAAAGCTGGACAATGAATAAGAAAGACCAGAGAAGAATGGATGTTGGTGAAGAATTGTCAAAGAAAGTACCATGGATTGCCAGAAGAACAAACAAATCTACCTTGGAAGAATGATAGTTGAAATGCCCCTTAAAAGTGAAGATGGTGAAACTTCATCTCATATACTTTAGACGCGTTATCTAGAGGGCCAGTTCTTGGAAAAGGACATGCTTGATTAAAAAAAAAAAAAAGATCCCCAATGAGATGGATTGACACAATGGCTGAACAGTGGGCTCAAGCCTAGTAATTGTGTGGATGACTCAGGACCAGGCAGTTTCATTGTTACATACAGGATCCTGTGAGTGGGAACTGATTTAATGGCATCTAACACCACCAGGTGTTCTTGGGAAAATGGAGTTCATTACAAGACAATGGAATTTTCCCTTGAACTTTTTGAAGCTCCTCTTGTACATACATAATCTGGGTTGTAATGTAAAATGTTTATTATTTTTACTATGAGTTGTATGACAAGAAAGTTTATAAAAATCACTGCTAAACAATATGACTGTGCTTTATAAAAACTGCAAAATATTTTGAAAACACAAGGCAGAATAATATGACTCTGGAATAAGAATTGAAATGACCCAATAATTTCAGAGGCAGATTTTTTTTTTTTTCCCTTGAACAATCTGAATGAGCTGTCCCTTTAAGTTTTCTCAGTTCTTTGATTCACTTTGGCAACAGAATCTCGGCTTTTACATGCTTTTCAGAGTCCTGGTATGGTACTCTGGGTAAATGTGCTGGACTGCAAGGTTGGCAGCTGTTCATCGGAAACCCTATACAGAGTTGCTATGAGTTGGAACCAACTTGGTGGCAATTAACAACAACATATGCTTTTTATGGTTTGTTGAGGTAAGGGATTTGGCAAGAAAGGAACTTGTAAGGCACCAAAACTATATTAAATATCTCCTGAGAGTTCCGGTAGAGGTGCGTGTGTTTATTTCCATAAACCCCTTAGTTCCAGCCCCACCTCCCAATGTTATCTCTTCCATTTGGTTCTTAGATCCGTCTCCCCAGATTCTTTCTTTACCAGCCTCTACCATTTACCCTTTTCCTCTAGAATCTTAATGTGCTCTTCTCTTTCCCCCTTAGGATTATTTAGCTTTTCTGTTGAGAGGCTGTTGACTTACTAAAAATGATTAATGACTAGGTGACAATGGGAGTGATAAGTGCCAAAAAGATAAATTAAGCGAGGTTGTGCTGGGGAATATAGATAACATGTTTGGCACTTACCACCTTCTAACACAGACTCTGATTCAGTTATTTTGATTACTGTCTGCCTTCTCCCATTAGAGTATAAGTGTCATCCAGGTGGATGTGTGTGTCGTTGTTTTTATTGATATATATCTACAGTGCTCAGCACAGTGGATCCTTAGCGGACTGTCTCCCCAGGAAAACGTGTACATGCACATACACAAAACACTAGGCCTGTCATTTTAGGAGGTTCCTGAATTCCTTGAAGTCCATCCATGAACCCAAAGCATAAAAACCTTTTGCTCAAAAGGAATTTAGCCATTACATCTCTTAATACTTCTCCAATCCAGACCTTTGGAAATCTCAAGGCCACAGATGTTATTTACCATTGGGAGTCTCCCAGAAAATTTGGAACTTTGCAGTATTGTAGCAAATATGGTGACGCTGACAGCTCCAATTCTGTTATGAAAATAGGAGTGTGTGCCAGCCCTTCATTTACTATTTCATCCAACAATGAGGAAACAGACTCTTGAGCAGCCACGCAGAGAAGTGTAGACCTCCATCCCGGGAATTAGAGAACTGAGTTCTTACAGTTTAGCCAATTTTAAGTGTTCACAGATGTAGAGCTGCTTCCTTTGGGTAAACTTGGCTTGTGGGAGATGCTTTGCATGGTGACAGTGGCTGGCTTATAGATTCTGCTCAAGATTGCTGTCCCTGAGAGAGCAGAATTCAGGAAAATCCCTAGGAGACTGGCGTACTCTCTGAGAAGAGGTTTATTGGGAACAACTGTAGAGCATGCCTATGAGAATTGAGGGGTAAGTGAGAACTGGCCAGGAGAAGAGGGTGATGGCCAAGGAGGGAGAGAAGAGTGCAGGGTAGTGGCAGGCAGAGGGAGGGGAATGATGCAAGTGTCAGGTCCTGAAAGGCTCATGATCCTTGTGGAGGATTTGGAGCATTATGAGAAAGGTCTTGGAGAGCCGTTGAAGGAAATTATAAAATAAAATAAGATCCATCTTTAGTAAGATTTTCCTAGGAAGCAGTGGAAGATAGACTGAATGAAGCAAGGAGACTACTCAGGTTACTTTTGAGTAATCATAGTAATAGAAAGAGCTACTAAGTTAGAGGATGGCACTCTGGTAGCATAGTGGTAACGGGTCAGGCTGCTAACCTCAAGGTAAGTAGTTCAAAACTACCAGCTGTTCCGTGAAAGATGAAGCTTTCTACTCCCATAAAGATTTATAGCTTTGGAAACCCTATACAGGGTCACTATGAGTCAGAACCGATTCCACGGCACACAGCCACTACCTCCACCAAGTTAGAAGCATACTGGTATGGTGCTGTAGGATAAGCACTGGACCACAAGACTGTTTGGGCTGCAAGGCTGGTGGTTCAAAGTCACTAGCCACTCCTCAAAAACACTGTACAGCATCGCTTTGAGTTCAGACCAACTCAACAGCACTTAACACCACCACCAAGTTAGTGGCAGTGAGGAGACTAGGAAGGGAAGGTTGAATTATAAGATAGTGAACACATTATAGAGGATAAAGAAGTAAGGAGAGACGGAGGAGGAAAGTTCCAGAAGATTTCCCCGGTTTCTGGTTTGGACAACACTGACACAGACACCATTTCCTTAGGAAAGAAAGAAACAGTGTGGACATGGGGCTGAGGAGTCATACTCACCTGGGATTCTATTGGAGAAAGAGACACTAAAGTCTCTACTGTTTGGAATGAATTACCATCTTTCCTTTCATCGGCAATGGGTACCAGTAATGCATCGTCCTTGAGTGAACTGAGAATGCGAATCAGTGTCTTCATTCTGGTTCAGATGAAGACTACTAGTTGAGAAATGTTTAGATAATATAGGTCTGTTTATATGTTTGGAGTCTTGGTGTGGCGCTGTAGGATAAGCACTCGACCACAAGGTCAGTTTGAACCTAAAGGTTGGCAGTTCAAACTCACCGGCCGCTTCTCGGAAACCCTATATAGAGTCGCTATGGGTAGGAACTGACTTGATGACACTTAACATTGACATGTTAGGAGCCCTGGTGGTATAGTGGATCACTAGCTGGGCTGCTAACAGCATATGGTCAATTGCTATCAGTTGCTCCGCTAGAGAAAGATGAGGCTTTCTGCTCCTAGGAAGATTTACAGCCTTGGAATCCCTATACAGGGTTGCTGAGTCAGGACCAACTCCACGACACACCACCACCACCACCATTTTATGTTAAGCATATGGGAGTAGATGAGATTCCCCAGAGAAAGTATAAAATTAAAATAGTATAAATGAGTCAGGGGGATGAAGAGCCTGAGAAAGAGACAACACAGAGAGGTGGTGGGGAAACCAGGAGGTGGTGATATCTCTGTCTCACAGAAGCCAAGCGATGATCTCTTTAAAGGAAGAGCTGTGGTTAAGCTGCTTCCCTAAGTGTGGTTATTTTGCTACTGGCGGTACTAGACATGAGTCTTGGGGTATATATGGCCAAACATTTAAAATGGAATAGTTACATATATATAGCTATTTATTAAAGGTAATGTAGCACTTTGTAGAACATAACCATAGCTTACAGTTGCTACGAGTTCTTGGGTGGCACAAATGGTTAAGTGCTTAATTGCTAACTGAAAGTTTGTGGTTCAAATCACCTATTGGAAGACAGGCCTGCCAGACTACTTCCCACAATTCACAGTCTTAAAAACCCCATGGAGTGGTTCTGCTCTGCACACGTGGCCCCTCCATGAATTGACGCCACAGCAACTAGCTACAACAGTGTGTATTTTTAAGACAGGTACTATGTACTAAATGTTTTAGATGTATTACTTGCTGTTCTTACTTAATTACTACAACAACCCTATACTGTAATTGTTATTGCTACTCCTATTTTAAAGATGAAGAAATTGAAGCGCCAAAAGGTCAAATAACTTGCTCAAGTTCATGAAACTAGTGAAAGTCTGAGCTGGAATTTGAACCCAAGTGATTTGACTACAGAAATGTTTATGTTTTGCTTGAAAATAAATTCAAGTCAACAGTGGAAAACAGAAAGAAACATATTAAGTAATAGAACAAGTGGCCTCAACTGTCACAAAAATTTTGAAGGAAGCACATGAATGATGTTTGCGACACATGGCCCTAGCTGCACAGTAACACTGAGAAATCATGAGGGAAATCCATGTCCTGAGAACACAGGACAAAAGGCAAACAGCTCGTTCATGCTGTTCTCTCTGCCTAAGGGGAGGTTAAACTGCATCCTTTCAGTTCTTAGGGACAGAAAACAACAACAAATCATAAGCATAGGACTAACTATTAACTATCAAAATGTGTTTGTTATTGACGGGAGTTAAACTCGTTAGAATTGTCCTAAAAGATCCACTGGGTTCTTTAAATTTGGCCAAACTCTTAAACATTATTACCATAGTTAAAGTGTATTAGAAATGTGCTAAATGACTTCCCTGATTGCATTCTGAACACTTCAACAAATGAGTACATTGTAAATACTCCAGTAGGAATTTTTATTTCTCATCCTTATTTCCTTGGGATCCCTTGAGAAATAAAAGAATCTTGTTTATTGCTGAAATATATCACGTTTAATATTGTTCACCTCTGTCCCTGGTGTCTTAACAACAAAGATGGTAGTGAAAATGCTTCTAAGCAGAGGGAAGAAAAAAGCAGGGAAATGAAAAGAAATGTATTGGGGAAGGAAGATGGGACACATATCTTCTGAGGTTTCAGGTTCCAAACTGGGCAAGGGTAAGATAAAGGAGATGGAACAGACTGGAATAAGCTAAAACATACTGGTCAAGAGGAACTCTCCTAGGTCCTGGGCATTAAATTAAGTAATGACACAGAAGTGAAGAGTGGACCCTACATCCTACCTTACACCCTGTACCCCTTGCTGATGCTTGCCTGCATGCCCTCTCATTCTCTCAAGGTTTGAGTAGCAAAATACTTTTCACAGCAACTTCGTGAGGAGTGTCTGTCACTAGGCAAAGGCCAGGTGCTATTCCAGGCCCTCTGACCTCCTGCCTGAGTTTGCTGATGGTCAAGAGTACTTTAGCATGATCAGATCACATCTCAACCCGTTTGTCATTAACTGTAACCCTCTTAAGACGGCACGGAATCAACCCCAAAATTTCCACAGATCTACTTTCTGCATTGGGGTCCTGTTATGGTGCTGCGGATTAACACACTGGACTGCAAAGTCGGTTTGAATCTCAAGGTTGGTGGTTCAAGCTCACCAGTTGCTTCTTGGAAACCTTATACAGGGTCGCTATTGAGTTGGAACTGACTCGACTGCACTTAACAACAACTTTCTGTATTAAAGGGAGAGAACACAGTGTTTCCAGGCTTTACTGGGAGGTACAGGTTGTTGTTGTTGTTGTTGTTAAGTACTGTGGAGTCAGTCCCGACTCATAGCGACCCTGCACAGGGTTTCTGAGGCTGCAAATCTTTATAGGAGCAGAACGCCTCATCTTTCTCCCACGTAACAGCTGGTAGTTTCGAACTGCCTACCTTGAGGTTCACAGCCTGATTCATAATCACTACACTACCAGATCTCCTTGGAGGTACAGGTAAGGTCATGTTAATAGCAAGAATCCAAATTTCACTGTTTTTTTTTTTGCCTGCCACAGCTACGAATTAGCATTCCCACCTAAAAATCTACCTTGATAAGTCTACAGGGTCTTCCCTGTTTGCCAGCATTACTCTCCTCTCTCCTCAGGCCCTTCATTGCTGATTCTAGGAGACTGGCAAAGAGGGCTGTGGAATCTATAGTGCAGACGCTGTTTTTAATCTTCCTTATGGAAAGTTAAGTTAAATACAAAAGAATAGGGTATAATGAACCTCCACTGCCAAGTTTTAACCATATCAATTCAAGGTCAATTGTATATCATCAACCCTCCACCTATTTTTTACTATTTTGGAGCAAATCCTTAACTATTTCCCCTGTATCTCTATATGAAAGAGACAACTCTATATGAAAATATAACTAGAACAGGGTCGCTATGAGTCGGAACTGACTCGACGGCAGTTAACAACAACAGAGCAGGAAAATTCAGACTTGGGCTTTTGTATGTTGACTATTACATATATGCATGCATGTTCCTGGGAAATGGCAGTGGCTTTCATCCAATTTTTAAGTTGGTCCAGAAATCTAAATTAAAAAAAAACACAAAACATTGCTCTAGTATTACTGACCGATGAGAATAGTCAGTTTGTCTGAGGTCAATAATTCAAATTCTCAATTGTCTCCTTTTTTCACCAGTTATACTCTATGGAGCTCTGGTAGCATAGTGGGCTACGAGTTGGGCTGCCAACTGCAAGATCAGCAGTTCGAATTTACCAGTCACTTCTCAGAGAAGGATGAGACTTTCTGCTCCTGTGAAGACAGCCAGCCTCCAGAACTCTCTATACAGGGTTGCTATGAAATGGCAATCACCGCCACCACCTCTGGTAGCGTAGTGGTTACAAATCGGGCTGCGAACCTCAGGGTCAGCAGTTTGAAACTACCAGCTGTTCCGTGGGAGAAAGATGAGGCTCTCTGCTCCCGTAAAGATTCATAGCCTCGGAAACCCTGTACAGGGTCACTATGAGTAAGAACCGACTCCATGGCACATAACCACCAACCAACATTATATTCTATCAGAAATGTTTTCAGAAACTTGGTTATTATTGTAGTTTGGGTGAAACTTTACAGAGCATATTAGTTTCCCATTCAGCAATTTATTATTTATTTTTATTTGGGGGGGCTAGTAATAAAGAGGTTAGGACTATGGCTAAGTCTAGGCCTAGGTCTTCATTTAGTGTTAGCGTATAGTTAGGACTAGAGTAAGTTATGATTAGGGCTGGAGGTTAGGCTGGGACTAGTTTTAAGGCTTGGTCTAGTTTTAGGATTACAGTTAGGTTTATTTATTTTTTTTCTTGAAATCTATTTCCTCTTCATTTGGAAATTCTGTACCTACATTAATCCCTCTTTATTTTATGGGGTTTTTTTTGGTTGCAAACTGATATCTCTGGTTCCCTATTTTCAGTCTTGTAGGTTTAACTTTAAATAATTTCTGTTTATCTGGAAATGTCCTAATTTTATTATCATCTTTGATGGACAATTTTGCTGGGTATATGATTCTTGGTTGGCACTTTTCTTCTTCTGCTTTCAGAGTTTTATATATGCTATCCTACTGAATTCTTGCCTACATGGTCTCTGCTGAGAAATGAGAGCTTAGTCTTAATAGCTCTCATTTGTGGTAATTTTTCATTTTTCCCCGAGCTGCTCTTAGGATTGTTTGTTTTCAGTGTTGAAAAGTTTGATTATAGTATGTCTTGGTGATTTTCTTTTGGAGTTAGCTCAACTTCTTGAATGCTTATTTTCTTGTCTTTCATGATGCTAGGGAAACTTTCTTCCAACAACTCTTCAACAATTTTCTCTAAGGTTTTTAAAATCTCTTCCTAGCCTGGAATTCCAGTCACATGTAAGTTATTCTTCTTGATGTTGTCCAACATAAATCTTAGACTTTCTTAGGACTTGTTGTTGTCAAGTGCCGTCGAGTCGATTCCGACCCATAAGAGCAGCTGGTAAGCTTGAACTACCGACCTTGCAGTTCAAACGGCTTTGCAGTCTGGTGCATTAAGCCTTCTGCTAGCAGATGAATATTGAGAGATTTGTTTTCGAGGTCAGTAATTTGGTCTTTCATTGATTCAATTCTACTTCTTTGCCCTTTCAAAGAATTCTGCACTTCTCCATTTGCACCATGTCAAAACAGCATCCTGGAGAAAGAGACTCAAATCATGCTCCTTTTCAATGCTCTTTGAATTGGGGGAACACAAAGAAGTCTTAAGGGCAAGATCAGGTTGGAGGGTAGATTACGGTAAAGTTTTCCAATGAAAGTCTCATAGGACAGGCTTTATTATGCTTGAAGAATGAGCAGGTGCATTGTTGGGATGGAAAAAAATTCCTTGGTGAAACTCTCCTGACATTTTTGTCGTCAATGCAATTTTCAGTTTTCTCAAACTTCTTCCTATTAAGCCCTCATGATCATCCACTGAGAAAATATATATCAATATGTGGTGCTGTAGGATAAGCACTGGACTGCAAGGTCAGTTTGAACAGAAAGGTCGGTGGTTCAAATTTAGCAGCTGCTCCTCGGAAACCCTACATAGGGTCGCTATGAGTTGGAACTGACTCAGTGGCACTTAACAACAATAACAATATTAATATCACCCCCTTTGGGACCCCAAAACACAGTCACATTTGCTTATGAGCTGACTTTTCTGCCTTGAATTGAACTGGCGCAGCAGATCCCTTTCGAAGCCACAGTTTTGATGGGGTATTTATTTATTTATTTATTTAAGGCACCATAACAAGAAGAGACCGTGGAACGAGGGATATCATTGCTGATGTCCGATGTCCGAAGGATCTTGGCTGAAAGCAGAGAATATCAGAAAGATGTTTACCTGTGCTTTATTGACTACACAAAGGCTTTTGAGTGTGTGGATCATGACAGGCTTTGGACAACCTTGTGAAGTATGAGTATTCCGGAACAAATTGTGCTCATGAAGAATCAGTACATGGACCAAGAAGCAGTTGTTCGAACAGAACATGGGAACATTGAATGGTTTAAAATTAAGAGAGGTATGAGACAAGGTTGTATTCTTTCACCATACTTATTCAACCTGTATGCTGAGCAATCATCCGAGAAGCTGGGTTCTATGAAGAAAAATGTGGCATCAAGATTGAAGGAAGACTCATTAACAACCTGTGATATGCAGATGATACAACCTTGCTTGCTGAAAGTGAAGAGGACTTAAAACATTTACTGATGAAGATTCAAGAGCACAGCCTTGGTATGGATTACATCTCAATGTAAATAATACAAAAATCCTCACCACTGGACCAATAAACAACATTCTTATCAATGGCGAACAGATTGACGTTGTCAAGGACTTCATTCTTCTTGGATCAACTATCAACACTTACGGAAGCAGCAGTCAAGAAATCAAATGACATATTGCACTAGGCAAATCTGCCACACAAGACCTTTTTAAAGTGTTGAAGAGCAAAGATGTCAGCTTGAGGACTAAGGTGTGCCTGACCCAAGCAATGGTATCTTCAATAACTTCGTATGCACGTGAAAGCTGGACAGTGAATAAGGAAGACCATAGAAGAATTGATGCTTTTGAGTTATGTATGTACGGTGTTGGAGGAGAATACTGAAAGTGCCATGGGCTGCCAAAAGAACCAATAGATCCGTTTTGGAAGAAGGGCAAACAGAGTGCTCCTTGGAGGCCAAGATGGCCAAACTTCGTCTCTCATACTTCGGACATATTGTCAGGAAGGACCAGTCGCTGGAGAAGGATATCATGTTTGGTAAGGTGGAGGGTCAGAGAAAAAGAGGAAGACCCCCCAACGAGATGGATTAGCCAAGTGGCAGCATTGATGGACTCAAGCATGGCAACAGTGGTGAGGTTGGCCCAGGATCGGGCAGTGTTTTGTTCTGCTGCGCATAAGGTCGCTCTGGGTTGGTACTGATTCGATGGCACCTAACAACAACAAGGGTTAAGGTATTGACTTGGGCTCTTCCTTTTTGATATTTACATTTACTGCTATTAATTGCCCTCTGAGAACTGCTTTTGTTGTGTCCCAAAGGTGTTGGTATGTTGTACTTTCATTCTCATTTGATTTTAGGACTTTTTAAAGTCTTTTATTACCCAGTAATTTTTAAGCAGGGTGTTATTCAGTTTCCATGTATTTGCTTCCCCCCACACACACACTTGTTCTTAATGTTTTTGATTTATAATGTTATAGCGTTGTGATCCAAGAAGATGCTTCGTATTATTTCAGTGTTTTTTCAATTTATTGAGACTTGCTTTGTGGCCTAATATATGGTCTATCCTGGAGAATGATCCATATGCACTGGAAAAAGAGACTTGCTTTTTATGAATAATTTTAGCTGTTCTAGATGTGAAACAGTAAATATTTAAAGATTTTTAGAATTAAATATACTCTCCAAAAGCCATGAATCATAATTTAAAAGAAGAGAAATACAACACTAATTAAAAGCATATATACAATAGTCAATATACAATCACCATGGGAGCTTTCCAAATGGGCTCTCAGCTTGTCTAGCGAAGCAAATTCAATCCAGAGAACCATAGCGAGAGTCAGCCAGACTTACTATTTCACTCAGTGTTAGCTTAGATGCACAAGCTCTGGGTATGGAATTGCTCATAATGCCATAGCATAGCAAAATACAAAGGAAAATATTCATTCCAGGAATGCAAAACTGAAATAGAAAATATTAAAAAACCATAACACTGCTCATTATGTCTAAGTTATTTTAATAAAACAGACAAAATATACATTACACTTTTTTTTTTAATTTGGATTATGCAGTCAAGCTGCATATACATAAACCACACATAACAATCAAAAATAACAATTAAAATAAAAACTCAAAACATCTTGCAAATTGTTAACAGACCCTACTAGACACTATCAACAAGAAGGCTGGACTAGATAAACAAAACGATCTCTTCAACACTGACCTTCTGACAAAAAATAGAGCTTACTCATACGTTCCCGTTCTTGTGCGCCTACATTCATATATATATACATGTGTGTGCATGTACCCTCATCACTGTCGGTAGGAAACGTTGGAAATGGTACAATAAAGTCACTTACATTACTGACCATGTGGTTTCCAGTGTTAAATCAATGATGGGTATCTTCCTCTACATTGTTGTTGTTGTTAAGTGCTGTTGAATCAGTTCTGACCCATAGAGACCCTGTTTAGGGTTTCCTAAGAGCAGCTGGTGAGCTTGAACCACCAATCTGGCGGTTCAAAGCGACTTTGCGGTCCAGCACATTTACCCACAGCGCCACACCAGGACTCCACCTTAAAAGCACATATACCCAGACACTGAAAATATTAGGACACCATTTTGTTGCTAGCATTTGGAAAATGCAGCCACTTAGAAATTATTTCAATTTTAAATAAAAAGATGACATTCTTATTTATGTAGTTAAAGTGAACAAACTCAGTTGCTAAAAGGAAAGTCGGCAGTTTGAACCCACCAGCCGCTTTGTGAGAGAAAGATGTATTATGGCAGTTGGCTTCCATATGGACACCCTATGGGCCAACTCCACTCTGTCTTACAGGGACCTTGAGACAGGTCACTTGACAGGCAACAGGTGGTTGTGTTTTTTTGTTTGTTTTTGTCAGACACAGGAAGGAGAGGCCCTGGGCAAAGGTGATACTTGGAATAGTCTCTCCATCTGGAAGAGGTTTGTTCTGCTACATAATGAAAAACTAAGCAAATGCAAATCAACCCATTAACTAGTCTACTGCTAAATTTAAAACAAACATGCTGGTGGTGTTGAAAATTTAATTTAGGGTTTAAATTGGCAAGACAACTTGGGGCACAGATAGAAATTTTACACTGCCAGGAAGAACTCAGTATTTAGGCCAATGAATCTGTATTCTTGTGTGTTTTCAAGTCCTTCTAGAGCAAAAATGAAAACCAAACAAAGCCAGCTTTAGCTCTAACCCTGGCACTGTAGACTCCACAGGAATTAGTTTGTGTGGGCTTTTTTGTCTTGTTTTATAAACTGCTATTATTCCCTTAATCTCTGCATTTAAGCATAATTTCAGATAGGTTCAAGTATGGCTAAGGAAGTTACCTGGTTGCCTGAAGCCAGTTTTCTGGTGTTGAAATTGAACTGTTCTTACATTTGTATCCTAAAACAAGTTTTGTTTTTTCCTTATTTGTTTTTGACACACAGGCACATACACTGTAAATTTTTACTTTTGTACCTGTGGTGAGGTCTGTGTTTGAAGAGATTGGAGACTCACATGGAATGGAGTCAACATAACAAAGGCAGGGACCTCTAGCCATTTCATGCTTAGAAGCAATAGAAAACTCTTTCAGGATATTTTAAATGGTAACAGGGGAAACTGAGAGCAATTTAAATTTTATTTGCAAAAGATGTGTTAGATTTTGCTCTTTCTACTATGATCATGTATTATGCCAGTAAAAGAAACAATACTGTGATGTGGTAATTATTTTTAGGGACATCATCTTATATTGAGTTAGCCCACTCATGAGAGGACTTTGGGCATTTTTTTTTTTTTTTTGGTTTGTGGCTTCTAGCCATAGTATTTACTTCAAAGCATAGACATCCTTTTTCTAGTGGCTAATGATCTGATATTTAACACCGAAAATCCCTTAAAACTATGTTGTTGACAAAAGTTGTTTTTTTAAACCAAGTTTTGCAGTTTGTGGTATTTTATTACTTTTACAAAAATAATACATAATTCTTGCACTATCTAAAAATATCTTTATATATGTCAACACATAAAATACTGTGTATATAATTCTAAAGTTAAAACTTTTCCCCCAAGACACCCTGTTAAGTTTCCTGCCATTTGGTGCTGTAGAGAAGTCTGAAGCTAGCATGATACTTTATGACTTGATGTTTGCAGGATTTCTCTCTCTTCAGTAGTTTAAAGTTTTTGCTAAGTGTTTAGGTATGAGTCCTTTCCACGTTTTGTGGCTAGAGTTTAGTGAATCCTACATACACAGATTTTCACTCTGTTCAGGAAAGACTCCATTTTTATAGTCTGCTCATTTTTTCTCAATTAGTCTTTCCATCATAAAAGCAAATGTTGATAATGTTAGCTAATATTCTCTGTCTTCCAAATTTGTTACCTTTCCCATCATTTTCATTTCTTGTGCCTTTTGTAAGAACAGTAGGGAGCTTCTCAAGTTTCTTCCTCACATTATTGATTTAATTTTTTTAAAAAGAAAAAATTTGTTGTTGTTTTTAATGTGTTTTTTAAACCTGATCTTATATTTTTAGCTTCCTTGAAATCTTTCTAATTGATTCTTTTCCAATTTCTCCTACTGCCTTTTTTTTTTTCTTAGCCTGTTTCCATTTTAAGATAATTTACTATTGCTGCTCAGAAACAATTATCTTGTGTTCATTGAAATATACAATAAGAGACCTCTCAGAGTTTCTTCTTTCCTGTAGATCACTTTCATTTTCAAGAGTTCTCCAAAACTGCTCCTTTTCCTTGGTTCAGTCACATTTTTTAATATCACACTTTTTGTTGTGAATTGAGTGAAGGTTTACAGGGTAGTTTTACATTCAACAAATCATATACTTTGTTTCATTTCAGTGACTGCAGTCCCCTCAGTGTTACATCAGGGATTCCACTTCTTCCCCATGATCTTTGTTTCCATTTCTCCTTTTGCAATCCTTCTGAATCTTTCCTTAGGTTTACGCTGTCCTTTTGACCTCCAACGGTTGACCATTCTATGGTGTGCGTATCTCACTAATGTTGTTCCCCCTTACAAACCCATCTATTGCTTGGCAATGGGGCTAAGTTCAGCTCAGGTACATTTTTTTAATGTGTTCCATTTTGCCTTTTTTCTCTACTTCTTATTGTTGTTAGGTGCCATCAAGTCAGTTCTGACTTATAGAAACACTGTACAGAATTTCCAAAGCTGTAAATCTGCATGGGAGCAGAAAGTGTCATCTTTTTCTCTGTGTTGTTGTTAAGTGCCATTGATTCAGTTCCAACTCATAGCAACCCTGTATAGTGTTTCCAACTTGCCGCTGGTGGGTTTGAACTGCCAACTTTGTGGTTAGCAGTCCAGTACTTATCCAAATGTCTCCCTTTTATCCCAGACCCTGTATTTGCTCTTGGTTCATCTGAATATGTTACTCCCTTCCCAGATATGCAGATTCATGTTACAGTGATGTGTGTATTTTCAAACCCAATTTCTAGTTTACTATTCTATTTAAATGCACCCCCCACCCCCAATTCCCCTTCCTACTGCCTGGTTTTCTAGATGTCTGAACTAAAACTATATTCGAAAATTTTCAGTATCTTCATGTTTTGCTACGTGGTCATTTGCTGTGTTTACCTAAAGGATTTTTCCCCCCTTAGAGTACACTATGCCTCTAATAGACCATTTTTACTTTCTGGCAATATTTTAGCTCAAGGAGGTACGGTGAGGAGGTGGAGAAAGGGTGAAATCTAAAACCTTCCCATTTCATGGTGCAGCTATTGCTAACATCTATATGCTATATGGAGTTCTGGTGAGGCACTGTAGGATAAGCACTCAACTGCAAGGCTGGTTTGAACCACATGGTTGGCAATTCAAACTCACCAACCACTCCTCAGAAACCCTATACAGGGTTGCTATGAGTTGGAACAGACTTGATGGCATTTAGCAAAAACAATATGCTATATGGGAGTTCTGGTGTAGTACTCTAGGATAAGCACATGACTTCAAGGTCACTTTGAACCACAGTGTTAGCGGTTCAAATTCACCAGCTGCTCCTCAGAAACCCTATACAGGGCACTTAACAAAAACAACAATATGCTATATGAGTCCTGGTGTGGTGCTGTAGGATAAGCACTGGACTACAAGGTCGGTTTGAATCACCAGGTCAGCTGTTCAAACTCATCAGCCACTCAAAAACCTATACAGAGTTGCTATGAGTCGGAACGGACTCGACAACATTTATCGCCAACAGCATATGCTATATGTTATTGTTTTTTTAAACTCTCAAAACAAGTATTTCCTGAAAAAGGAAAGAATGGAAAATAAATGACTTAAGAAGCATATTTTACTATGAGAGTTTGCATACCTAAAGAGTATTTTAAAAATCCTATCACCAAAACTAAAAAGCAAAAGTAAAAATCTAAGTATGTAATTTTACCATAGGTTCAAATCTCCTTTGCATTTTAGCCAATGATTTCAATGTGAAAATAGGTGTAGTTTATAAACAGACTTTTATTAGAATAGACTGACATGACGATTTTTTTTTTTAACGATCTGTTCTTTAGGGTAAATAAATTCTTTATTGGATACAGACAAATTGGTCTTAGTAGGCGGAAAATGTTCTACTCTTTCATAGAAAATGATTAGGCTTCCCAGGAACTATTAAATGATACCAAGTGACCATTCAATCAGTAAGAGTATACAAGAGGTGTGGTACATTATGGATCAAGAAATGGGGAATTTCTGAAATAGAAACCATTTTTAATTTTAAAGAAGTTCTCTGACAAATGGGCCACTATTGGCCTGAAGGAGGCAGTTTGGTCCAATGGACAGAGGACTGCATTTGGATACAGACGAACTGGGTTCAAAATTAAATTCTTCAGATGATTATAGGGTGAGACTACTAGAGTTTACATAACTGCTATGAACCTGCTTTCTCAGAAAGTAAAAATCCAAGCCTTCCAAAAATGTTTATTTGAACAAAATCAGTAGATGTGACAAAAATCACAGTTAAATGCAAGTGAAACAAATCACTTATATTGACCATAAAATATTTAAGAGCCCATCCTCATCTCAACAGAGGAGGAATAAACCCATTGCATTTAGTAGTAAAGGAAGCAGTACACATATCACCCAATGTTTGCCTTTGTTTTTATTATTTTGGTGTTAGTATTTATGAAATTATTAACTTTTACATGAGATACATTAAATGAATAATAAAGCACTTTAATTATAATAAATTAAACCAATCATAACTAACTAATTTTGATCAACATTGAGACCTGGGGCACTTCTCTATCTTGAACTGTAAAGAATGAGAAATATTCAAAATAATAATAATAATAACAGACAATTTGTTTTCTGAAAAATGTGCTGCCTCCCTTAAAGGAATTTTGAAAAATCTTGCAAAGCCATAATACCAGTAGGAGTTTCCCGAGATAAATTAGTTTAATTATCACCCCACATGGCATCCTCTCAGAAAGAGAGCTCAGCCCCAAGTCACCACCAATCCTTCCCAAACACGTTTTAATTGAGGTGTTTAACTTTTACAGGAACACACAACACAGATCTTGACCTAAGAACACTGCCTGAACAACTGAATGCTTTTCCTTTGATAGAGAGGTTAAAATTTCATCCCCCCAAAATGAAAGCATTTGAAGATATTAACAGCTTCTAAATATGTAGGAACCATAATTTAGTGTATAAATCATAGCTCACCTAAGACCAAATGGGCGTAACTTGTCTTTGAGGTCTTGTTTGTATTCACTGTCTGGTTACTATAGATCAAACATTTTCAGCAATCCAAATTTCAGTAAAAGTAACAAAGCAATACATGTTTGATAGGACTTAACAATTGTGCTTCTGAAAACTTAAGTAGCAACAATGTGGCCAGTGTAAGCTTAAACTGAAACAAATCATCAACATTCTGCTGCTTGGAGATAGAAAAAAATTTTGACACTGTGAAAACTGAATATCCAAGAAAAAAACGTATTCCTATAGGACACATCTCAATATGGGAAGCAGCATTAACCGAGGAGTTTAGGAGTTTTGAATCGTAGCGTTATCACTTCTTAACTATATGATCTTGAGGAATCACAAAAGTTTATCATTGTCCACTCTGGAGATAATCCATTTAAATGATCTCACTTTACAATTGAAGAAAGTAAGACAAGAATTTGCCCAAGTGTGTAGTGAAGGAACTCTTAGTCTAAGTAATCTTTCTATTATAACAACTTCAACTTCTAAAGCAGGGTCATCCTGTTCCGAGTCTCCTAATGATTATGTCTATGAACATGCTGAGAGAGTATGTGGAGTGCTCAGTGCTTTTAGGAAAGTTCCATTAAGATAAAAACAAAAGTAACAAAATTCCACATTTTTACAAACACGATCAACAGACCAATATAGCATAAAACTAAAAAAAAAATGATGATTTCCTTCACAACTTTGGTTAGGAACTTCCATAACATTCCTCTGCAAATATACTGAACAATGAATGGAAACACTTTCTCATAAAGCTTCTGAAGGCTTCTCCATTCTTCCTTCATCTTCATTTGTTTTTGCTTATATCTGAGGTATCAGGTCTTGTTTGTGTTGGAGGTAGAATTTGTGGGTATAGATGTATTAAACAGTATTTTCAGCCTTCTCCTTCAAGTTTAATAGTGTAAAGGGAGACAGAATCTCCTAATGGAAGAAATGTATGGTCCAATGTACATTAATTGGGTAATAATGATAATATCACCCAGAGTTATAATGGTCAACATTTATTACATGCTTTTCATGTGCTTATACTGTGTTGAACTCTTCATATTTAATCAAATAATATCCCTTACATTGATGCCCTATGATATCCGTGCAGAACTTGCTAGATTCCGGAGAACAGATTACCTAGAAAGCAGGGCTCACAATGGAGCATGTGGAGAAGGTACTGAACTCCAAAGACTCCCATAGGTCCTCCCCTAACACCCATAGCACCACATTCCTAAACCATAGAGTCCAGAGGCAAGTTGGGCCTAGGTAACCTTGCAAATTCTGGATATTCCCACTTTTGAGCACTGAAAACCATAGGTAAGTAGAGGAAATATTCTTAATCTTCCCCTTCTTAAGGACTCTTAGTGGTGCTGTTAGATAAGCACTGGACAGCCAACCACAGGTTCAGCAGTTCAAACCCACCAGTCACTCTGTAGGAGAATGATGAGGCTTTCTGCTCCCATAGAGATTTACAGCCTGGAAGCACTACCATAGAGTCACTAGGATTCCAGATCGGCTCTATGACGGTGGGTTTCACTTGATTTGTGCTTAACTCTTGTTTTTCTCCTTTTTCTTGGTTTAGACCAAGAACAGAAAAATCACAGACTCACCAGTAGATATGATTTAGAACTGGCTCAAAAGACAGACTAGCTACCTTAGCTGAACACCAATTAGAATTCTGTTCTCCCATGGCCTCCTTCCTGCAAGGTTCTCTCAGGGGAAGCCATGTACATGGAAATTCCACTGTTTTACCATTTTAGGTTTACCAGGTGTTCTTCTTATATTGAGTGTGTGTGTGTGTGTGTGTGTGTGTGTGTGTACACATACATACATAATGAAAGAGTGCCTAGTACAATTTATGGCACAGAATAGCACTTGATAAATGTGTTTACTTCCTCACTCTCATTCCCCAAGGAGGCATGTAATGAATGGCATTTAGGATGCTGAGATGCAATTCTTCGATAGCACTGAAGATTCACTCTCCTGCTTTTTTATTATCTCAGCATAATCACTCACTTTAGAACTCTGGGGAGTTACAGTACATCAAATAGATGATAAGCAATGAGTTTGAGGCAGGGATGGTTATTCAGTTGATAAAAAGTATCAACGAAAAGATGACAGCCTCTGAATCAGTTATTGCTATTTTTGGAAATGTTAAAATCAGAAAAGATCCCAGTAATTTGAAATGGCAATTATTTCTTGAAAAGGTTTATTGAATCCATTTAAAACAAAAATGGTGTTTTTATTTAATTAGGCAGCAGGCCTCTGCCCAATAGTCCACACAGGTTATATTTCAGTACAGAGCTGACAAGAAAAATGACCATCTGCTTTCCACAAACAAAATATCCTTTGGGTGTTTAGCAAACAAAAGGGAATTGTTCCTAATGATTAGTGTCTGTCTCTTTCTAATCAAAATCCTACAATCACTGCAGGAAACCAGAAGAGCATATTCCGTACCAAGTCATACACTAGTGATTATATACTCTGAGTTATATATATACAGATGGAGACACACCAAAATTAACCTATCCTCAGGGATAATCAACTGTGAACAAAATTATTAATGTGAAGTAACTAAAAAGGGAACAGCACTAAACCTTAAGGCAGCGTTGGTTGTGTCTTCTCTGGCAAAGCAAGGGTTTATTTCAGTGGCCGGTGACTGTGGCAAAATGAACGGGTATTGGAATTTTAATTTGGGATGAGAAAGCAAACACGGGAGGGAGCACAGTGGTATAAAGTTGTAGCAGTCTTTCCTCAGTTACAAAATAAAGATCTCTAGAGATTATTATTGTCAATTCACATTCTCTGGACTCCTTTTTCTCTTAATGTTACATTCAGAGCAATGAAAATTGGTAAAGTCTGCTGATGTGTAGGTAACACATGGCTAGGTTGGATGTTAGCTGAGAGAAATGGTTTCAAACTGCACTCATAGGCTATCATCATGCTCTTGTTTGATTACTCTGGCCTTATGTGAGGTTTGCTTACCTGCAAGGTTGCCTGAATCATTGTTGTCCCAAGCAATGGAGTCAACCTAAAATGATGACAACTACTGTGGCCAAGAAGTCATACTTTGACAAAAAAATATTTCAAAGCTCTTTAATAAACACATTTTGGGATTTGATTCCTTTGCAGCTTGTTGTGTTGGATTTTCCTGGTTAATTAAGTAAGCAGGTTACCTGCTTTATAGACCCACTGCTATGTGCTGACAGAACAATTGTATGATAACAATGTATAGCGTTTTAAAAAAATTCTAAAACCAAAAACATAATGTTCAAATGAAAATAGCTTCCACGTGGTGCTGAGAAATAAAACTAGGCACTTCTGCTTCTCACGTTTGACGGCAGATTGCTTTTCCAAGGCCCCTCACTCCTGGAAATTCCCTCGTGGTGAAAAAGCCACCTAGTACAGTGGAAACCTTGTTTTCACACACACTCTTCGGTGCATTAATCTTCTCTCATAAAACTGTCTCCATTGACAGCATAGATCAAGTTTCTCTCAAGGTTGAGAACAATCCAAGCAGCTCCTGTCTCCCTAACAGCATGACTGGGTGCAGAGCTCTAAGACCTTCCAGGAAGAAGGCTACTGGCTCGGCGGAACCAAGTTATCCATCAACAAAATACAGAGATGAGTCAAGTGCAATTTTCCTCCTGGAGACAGCTAACATGACTGCCTCTCTCCCTACTTCCCCATTCTGAGTGTAATTCAACAAAGCGTATGTTCTCCATAACATTTGAAAGCTACTAGGCTACTGGGATTTTTTTTTTAATTACTACTTAGCCAGTTTTCTTTTTTTTCCTCCTCTTCTTTCTTCTTTTTCTTTTTTAGAAAACCTGTGCTAAAAAGGCACTAGATAAAATGAATTTCCTCACTCTTGTGAGGAATATACATTGTACACTGTAATCTAACAAAGCTGACAAAACAATTGGATAAAACATGCTCATTATTTAGACTCATTTACTTTCATTTAGAAAACAATCCAAAGCTAAAGGAACAGCAGGCAACAATGACAGAGACCACCTGACCATGAAGTTATTGTCCCCGCTGCCTCCTCAGTGCTCTGGGTTGCTGCTGATCTGGCTGTGACCTCCTGAGAAGGGCTCTCTTCTATCAGGAGGGTAAAGTAGTGGCTGGGGCTCAGGGAAGACTCACTGGTAACAGCTATGGGAGCCCAGCCTCCTGGAGACCTGAGTAAAAGAGACGAAGGTGAAGTTCTCACAGTTTTCCAGCTTGACTTTCTTGGCTAAGTTCGGGACAATTCCCCGTAGAGATCGCAGACCCATCCTCTGCTCCTCATACCACACACTGCCCATGTCTGTGGCCTCCTTCCTGGCAGTAAGGTAGAAGGGGGACTTGGCATCCATTTGGGTGGGAGGCCGGTGGATGTACATGTACTTGTAGAGGAGGCAGTAAGGGCACTGTTTGTGTCCCTTGGAATGTTCATGGTAGATTTTTCCATGACATACTTTTGTGGAAGCACTCCGACTCTCCCGCTTGACGCTGTCTGTCCGGGCAAAGTAGGGCTGGTTTTGGGGGTCTTTGAGCAGCTCGATGTCACCATACATCAGGTCTGCATGCTCCTGCAGCGTCCGCATGTTCAAGTATTGGCTGTTGTATTTGACCACAGTGGACAGCAATGTGATGGGGCTGTCGTCCCCTAGACAGCCGGCCTGCCACATCTCCTCCTCATCTGAAAGGGAAAAGTAGACGATGTTGCGAGAACGGGCACCTGACATCCCTGCCTTACTCAGAACCCACAGCTTCTCCTTGAGTTTCTTAGTGGAAGAACTGAACGTGCTGCTGGTGATGGAAAAACCCACACCTGCATTCTTCAAGATGCGGTCCAGGCCTCGGCGAATGGCATGGAGCGAGGTGGCCAGGAAGTCTGAGCCGTCACTCTTCTTAACGGTGACATAAAAGTTCTCGAGCAGCTCATTCAACTTCACTGCAGGGATCTCAAATGAGACAAACACTGAGGTTATACATTTGAGGACACCCCGACAGCCAGACCCCTCCTTCCTTTTCCTAAAGCTCACTAGGGGCTGTTTTATGGATCAGACTTTTTGTGGTCTCTACAGCATGATATAGTGGAAGGAACAGTGTGGACTTTCAGCTGGAAGATCTGGGTTCCATCCTTGACTCCACTTCATCTCTTTAAACCTCAGTGTTTCAATCAGCAAAGTGGGACAATAGTCAATGCTCTCTCAAAGGATTGTTTTAATGCTTAATGTTGTTGTTGTTGTTAAGGGCTGTTGAGTCGGTTCCGACTCATAGCGACCCTGTATAAGGTTTTTGAGCAGTTGGTGGGTTTGAACTGCTGATCCTACAGTGCCACACCAGGAGCCCAAGGCTAAAATAGTGGAAAAGTAAGTAAACAATAATGAGCACACACACGTGCATGTCTAAAAATATATATTGATATATATATATTTTTTTGCCTTTGTAATTTTTGCTATTCCTTTCAGTAAAAGACCTTTCTTCTCTTTTTAGCAAATTATTTCCCTCCCTCCCCTTCAACAAAAAGGAGCTCTGGTAGCACAGTGGTTATGAATCGGGCTGCTAATCTCAGGGTCAGCAGTTTGAAACTACCAGCAGTTCCGTATGATAAAGATAAGGTTTCTGCTCCCGTAAAGATTTACAGCCTCGGAAACCCCATTCAGGGTCGCGATGAGTCAGAACCGTCTCCACGGAACATAGCCACCTTCAACTAAATTCAACAAACCGGTACAGAATTCCTGAAGTAGACTTATCAAACTCTGAATCACTTTCAAATAAATACCATAATATCTACAGATCATTTTCTACTACTGATCATGGTGTTGTCGGGAAGATGCCCGATACAGTCATTTTGCAACAGCAAGTTAATGCAGCTTGATTTTTACTTGAATTTATCTGAAAAGCACCTGAAATATCTCTGTCTTAATCATTTATGAGGTTTTTAGTATCAATATTAGGAGTCCTGGTGTGGTGCTGTAGGATAAGCACTGGACTGCTCACCAAAGGGTTGGTGGTTCAAACTTATCAGCCGCTCTTTGGAAACCCTATACAGGGTCACTATGAGTCTGAATCCACTGGATGACACTTGACAACAACAACAGTATAAATATTAGTTCAAAGGATATGAAAAACTTATAATGACAGTTGTTGCTGCTGCTGCTGTTGTTAAGTGAAAGACTGTAAGTATTTCAACTCATACTAACCCTGTATAGGGTTTCTAAAGAGTGGCTAGTGGTTTGCAGTCAAGTCTTATACTACAGCACCATACCAGGACTCCATAATGACAGTTGTTGTTGTTGTTAAGTGCTGTTGAAGCAGTTCTGACTCATAGTGACCCTGTATAGGGTTTCCAAGCAGCAGCTGGTGGGTTTGAACAGCCAACCTTGTGGTTCCAAATCCAGTGATTATCCTCCAGTGCCATACTAGGAGCCCATAATGACAATTAGAGAGAACTTACTTGGGTGTAATGGGAGGAGAAGGAAGGTTGGCTGGTAAGAAAGCTTTATTTTCAAGATGGAACTGTAAGAGAGACAGACTTTGTTCAGGCTGTTCAGTCTATGACAACTCACAGCGATCCTACAGGACAGGGTAGAGCTGTCTATAAGGTTCCCAAGGCTGTAATCTTTACAAAAGCCGACCGCCACATCTTTCTCCTGCAGAATGGCCAGTGGATTCAAACCTCTGATCTTTTAGTTAGAAGCAAATGCTTAATCACTGTATCACCAGGTCTCCTTTATTATTATTGTTATTCTTAAGTGCCGTCAAGTCGATTGTGACTCATAGCTACCTTGTCTAGAGCTTCCAGGGAGTGGCTGGTGGATTTGAACCACCGACTTTGTGGTGGGATTGAAAAAGTGATACAGTCATTGTAGGGGTAAGTTTGACAGTGCCTCAGAAAGTTAAATCCAAAATTATCATTGTTGTTGTTAAGTGCCGTTGAGTCGGTTCCAACTTCATGGCAATCCTGTACAGCGTTTCCAAGAAGCTGCTGGTGACCTTAAACTGCTGACCTTGTGGTTCAAACTGACTTTGCAGTCCAGCACATTAACCCATGTGCCATACCGGGACTCCTTATGACCCAGAAATGATCATATGACCCAGAAATTTCACTCTTATGTATACACTTACTTCTCACTTATCAACATGGTTAGGTTCCAAAGCCCAAAAATGGAGTCGGACCACATTAGATGGCAAAATAGAGAATGACTACTTCACTACATAAATGTCAAACCACTGGAGTCATGACCCCACCAAGATGACACATAGCTAAGTCATCACAGCCAGTGGTACTCTTGTATTGCACCTGGGCATTGGTTACTGCCAGATATACGTAGCTAATGTGCAGAATGGTTTGGTAACAGATCTTTTTGCTATTGCTGTGAATGTGAAATGTCGGATGAGAGAGTGGATTAGTGAGGCACAAATGCATATCCAAAAGAACTAAAAACAAGAATAAAAGCAGATACATGAGGAAATTTGTGGGAAATTTTCATTATCTTTCAATTCCTGTTTTCCAAGTTAAAGCTCCTCCTAATTGTACAACAGGAGCTCTGGTAGCACAGTGGTTACGAGTCGGGCTGATAATCTCAAGGTCAGTAGTTCTAAACTACCAGCACTTTCTTGGGAGAAAGATGAAGTTTTCTGCCCCCGTGAAGATTTACAGCCTCAGAAACCCTATGCAGGGTCGCTATGAGTCAGAACCAACTCCTGGCACACCACCACCACCACCACCACCGCCACTAACACTTGTACAACATTTTCATTGCAGCACCATTTATAACAATCAGAAGAAGGACTGGATAAACAAACTGAGGCATATTCATGTTTATATGTACTTGAATAACGAAATATCATTCAGCCATAAAAATAAATGAAGTTCTAAAAAGAAATAAAGAAAATCCCGATGTATGTTACAACATGGATGAACCTTGAAAACATTAAGCTGACTAAAATAAGTCAATCACAAAAGAACTAATATTGTATGGTCCTACTTATATGATATATCTAGAATAGGCTAATGTAGAGAGGTCAAAGTTCATTAACAGTTTTAGGGGTGGGAGGCAGGGAGAAAGGAGAGTTATTGCTTAATAGGAACTGAGTTTTTAAGAGTATTGAAAAAAATTAGAAATGGATAGTGATGATTTTATACAACATGAATATGTTGTTGTTGTAAAGGGCTGTTGACTCAGTTCTGACTCATAGCAACCCTGTATAGGGCTTCCAAGGAGCAGCTGGTGAGTTTGAACTGCCAACTTTGTGGTTCAAACTGACCTCGTGGTCCAGCGCTCATCCTCTAGTGCTGCACTACTTTGTACATGTAAAAAAAGATTGAAATGGCAAAATTTTTTTGTTTTGTTTTATGTATTTTTGTCACCAAAAAAAAAGTCGCCCAGCTGAGCTCAGCCCAGAATACTATGCATTGCACCATAAGCCAATAAAATGAATGTTGCTTTAAACCACTAAGTTTTGGGGTAGTCTGTTACACAACAATAGATAACTGACATAGATGGATTTCTTTAGCCTAATTTGTTCTCTTTGTCTCTGTTCTCCAGCCTCATTGAACTTTTCACCATTCCTAGGAACTGCAAAGCCTTTTCTTATTTCCACGTGTCTGCACATGCTGTGTCCTTACACTGGAATGCATCTGAACAATCTCTATTCACCCTTCCATATCCAGTTCAAATGCTGCTTCCTAGATAAAGGCTTCTCCAGCTTCCTTAAGCAAAGTGATTCTTTCATCTGGATCCCACAGTGTTTAATTTACATTTTTATGACCTCCTTTTCCATGTTTCACAGCCCATATCTATTCTTATTTCTGAGCGGACTGAAAGCTCTCTGAAGACAAGAACTACATCTCATTCATGACTGTTCTTCATACACACTAAGGGGTCTGGAAAACAAAGGACCAAGCCCACTGCTGTCGAGTGGATTCTGACTCATAGTGACCCTAAAGGGCAGAGAGTAGAGTACCCCATAGGATTTTCCATAGCATAGTGATTACGAATCGGACTGCTAATCTCATGGTCAGAAGTTCGAAACTACCAGTTGTTGCAGGGGAGAAAGATGAGGCTTTCTGCTCCAGTGATTTATAACCTTGGAAACCCTGTGCAGGGTTGTTATTGAGTCGGAACCAACTCCACGGCACCTAACAACAACAACTCTTTACAAAAGCAGATGGTCTCATCTAACTCACTGCACCATCAGAGCTCCTGAGAAGGTCTGAAATACATATAATTGGTATTTAGTGAGATGACAAATGTAGGCTGAATTAACTGATAAAATTGAAGTTAGGAAAGCCAAACTGGCTAAGAATGTAAAGCGTTGTGTTTTTTTTTTTTTTCAATTTGCACAGAACACCACAAGGTTCAAAGCAAAATCACACTGAAAGCAACTCCTGAAGAAATATGCAGTTACAAAAATTTGTATTGTTTGCCTGCAAGAAACTGCTTATTCTGGCCCATCTTGCCTCCTGTCTCAGCTTTCTCAGCAGATTGTAATGATTATGCCTCCCAATCACTGACGTCTTCAATCTGTTAAGAAGGCATGGCATGAAAATCATTTCCTTTATTGACTATTTTGAATTGATTTATGATGTCCAACATCCAAAAACCCCTCATGGATCACAAACTTGGCTGTCTGTAAAAATGACCAAAGCTTGGTGATAACTTGGTGATAAAAGTCAGAATAAGAAAAAAACTGACTTTATCTGATAAATCCCATTGTTCTGGAGTCCTGGTGTGGCACTGTAGGATAAGCACTGGATCGCAAAGTCATTTGAATTGCAAAGTCTGTGGTTCAAATGTACCAACCGTTCCTGGGGAACCCTATACAGGGTCACTGTGAGTTGGAACTGACTCGATGGTACTTTAAAACAACAACAAGAGCACCATAATAATCTTTGGCATTTGAAAGAGACGGACTATAAATCCAATAAAACCAAAAGTTACTTTTCTTCAAACTGTGAAAATCTAGTTTGGGGGGAATATGGAGTAGATGAAAGCAGAGAAAATGTTTCTGAACTTCAAGTATTCCTGATAGGAAAACAAAGTGAATTGTGAACTAGCCATTGCAGACAACTAAAACGATTTCATTTTCATATTACCAAATTTCACTGAAGCTTACGATGCTTCATATTCTAATGAGCAAGCCTAAGGAACAGTCATAGAGTTAGCAACCTTGGGGTAGATGGCTCAGCAAGGAGGATAATTTCTCGGAGGAAACATGTAGACCACAACCTGATCATAGTATGAAATTTGCAGCACTTAGATGACACTGTGAACTCTGATTAGATTCCCTGCTTTTCAACTTGAACAAGCACCTACGTTTGAGGTATAGCAGCTGTCAAACTATAATCCAGGGTTGTAAACTCTCTCCTCTGCTGCCAGCTATATATCTATTTTTATAGATGCATCTAGACTAAAATTATCTTGGGTTAAGACTAAGAGAGTGAGATTCAACAGACGGAGCACTAGGCCACAATTTCTTCTTCTTCTTAAACATTGGCCTCTTTCTTCAGAATATGGAATTAAGATTATTTAGTTTTAGTAACTCAATGTGAGTAGATGACAGAAGACTAGTATATATTTTCTCTTGCCTGTTATTTCGCTAGACCGTAAAGGCACTAAAGAAGAAAATATTAGTACTAAAAGTGGGTTTAAGGCACACTCCACTAGACAGTGATAAATGTTCACCATCTGAGATGCTGATACTATCTTAAATTGTGCAAGGTGCAAAAAAATAAAGCTGTTTTCATTGATTCCTGTGTAGAAATGCATAGATTCCCAGTTACAGACAATTGTCTTCATAATAATTTCCCAGTCTGGAAGACGGGCCATCTGGTCTAGGAAAAGTTAAGGTTAGTGGGAATGAGGTAATAGTAATGGGAGTGGGTGGGAATAGGTGATTTTTGGACAACCTGAAGCAAAAGGCCAGAGAAATAGGAAGTTTTAAAGACATCACAAAAAGTATGAAATACTAAAGGCAATGAGGTTAGAAATTTCCCTTTGTTCTAAGAAGACTGAACATGCTTGAGCCTTTCACAGCACGATTGTTGTGAGGATTGGTAATGTTTAACTTAGTGCCTGGAACACCTTCAATCTCAATAAAAGAGAGTTTTTAATACTATACCTACAGAAACAAATTCTGGAGATGCAGAAAGTAATCGAGGGTTTCTAATAAGTTATGACCAGGTTCAGTCTTATAACCTTAGAGACCATAGTGGGAATAACCTACTCAGCCACTGCTTATTCTGAGTCTTCGGACTGATAACTGAAATAATACTGCCAAGTGAGAGATGCTCCTTGGTTTTCTGTCTTCTTCATGGTTCTGGCCAACCATGAACCAGTTGGCTTTCCTATATTTCATACAAGGTGAAGAGAGCTCCCTGCTCTCTTGATTATCCACTTGGCCCTCAGAGTTGCTAAACATCCTACTTTTAAAATTAGAATTTGCTTTTTATGCATGATATATTATTTTAGTTAAAATATATGTAGCTTAGGTATGTTATGAACTACATGTATAATAATAAAATCAACACAAAAAATAAAATAAAATCACCTTAAGGACTAAGCCGTTACTAATATTATTGAAAATACGAACATATTCTTTCTTTATTCAATTCTTCTGACCCCCCCATCCGTCATTGAATAAATGATATTAAATTTGATCACTTCATTTATTTCACCCACAATTCTATCACATATCATGTATTTTTATATATTATGTTTTCACGTTTTGCTTGCTTTTGAGACTTGCAAAATTGCCATCAAAGTGTGTTACTACTTCTAAAACTCACTTTAAGTATGTAATGTTTCACTCTGGTATAATTTCAAATGTAGAAGAACGGTGCAATAGGATAAAGACCTCTTGTATGTCCTGCACCAAGATATGTCAGCTGCTTCCTTTTGAAGCCCCACTTCCTCTAACATTTACATACTTTCTTGGAGAGTACGTTGCAGACACGTCTGCCAGTAAACATTCCAGTGGATTGTTGTTGTCGTAAAGTGCTGTAGAGTCAGTTTTGACTCACAGTGACACTGTATAGGGTTTCCAAGGAGTGGCTGGTGGGTTTGAACTGCCAACCTTGCAGCTCAAACCAACCTTACGGTCCAGTGCTTATCCTACAGTGCCACACCAGGACTCCATATATGAGGTTAAGTCAAAAAAGTATTGCTACAAAATCACAGAACCCTTTATTAAACAAAAGTATCAAAATGTGAAGATACTGCTTCTTGACCCATCTTCCATTTAGGTCTATATTCTTTTGAACGTGGGGTTTCATCTCTTTAACCCTTTCCTGAAGAATTCTGCACTCTTTGATTTACACTATGTCAAAACAGCAATTTTGGCATCCTTAAGGGACTCAAACTGTGCTCCTTTTCAGTGTTCTTTGAGTTTGGGAAACAAAACAAATCTGAAGGGGCAAGACGAGGTCTGTAGGTTGGACTGGTAAGTTTCCCAAGGAAATTCTTCTAAGAAGCCCTTGCTACCTGGAAGAATGAGCAGGCTCATTGTTGTCATGGAAAAAATTCCTGGCCTTTTTGTCACCAACATGTCAGTTTTTCTTATCACTCTATTTTGTTGTTGTTAAGTGGCATTGAGTCGGCTCCAACCCATAGCGACCCTGAATAGGGTTTCCGAAGAGCAGCTGGTGAGCTTGAACCGCCACCCTTGCAGTTCAAATGGCTTTGCAGTCTGGCGCATTAACCCACAGCGCCACACCAGGACTCCCTTTATAAGTCTCCATAATTGTCTGATGTGTTTTGAGAAAACCTATCATGATTACTCCTTGAAATCCCAAGAGAAAGTCACTATAACCTCTCTGCCTTGAATTAACTGACTCAGCAGATGTCCAGATGAATTCAGCTGTTTTGGTTGGACCTCATTTTTCAAGGCACTTTAATGAGACTAAGTACATTACTGAAAGAACTTGTCTGCAGCCGTCCACCAACTGCAGAGATATGTTTAAACTAATTTTGGTTGGCATAAACCCGTGCATAGATGAACTGCAACCCTTGTAGCAATACTTTTTGATTTATTCTTGTAAAGCATGCAAATCACTTTTTCCATTTAACATTATGTTTCTATGGTTTAGCCTCATTGTTGTGGGTGCCTGTAATACTTATTTCCACATTGGTATAATACTCCAAGGATTGGATATATTTATCTACTGCACTGATCACGGATGGATTGTATCAGTTTTTAATTTTTTTTCTGCTATTAAGAATAATGTTCCTTTATTATACCTCCTAGTGCTCACGTGAAAAAGTTTCTCTGGGGTTAATCTCTACAAGTGGAATCACTGGCTCTTGCATATGCTTATATTTAACTTCATAAGGTAGTTCCAAATTATATTAGAAATAGTTGTGTCAATATACAATCTTACCAGGAGCAATTACTATTCTTGCTGCTCTATACCCTCACCCAAACTGATAACAAGAGTTCTTATAGTTTCTGTAATATGTATTACGTGGTATTTCCATGTAGTTTTAATTTACATTTCCTTGATTTCTAACGATTTTGTGCATATTGTTATATGGGTTTTCTATACAGGTTTCCTCTTTTTTTTTTTTTTTTGGTTAAGTACTAATTAGTGAATTTTATTAGCTCGTTTCCTATTTGATTCATTTGGGTTGTGCCATTTGCATTCCGGAGTCCTGGTGTGGCGTTGTGGGTTAATGCGCCAGACTGCAAAGCTGTTTGAACTGAAGGTCGGTGGTTCAAGCTCACCAGCTATTCCTCAGAAACCCTATACAGGGTCGCTGTGGGTTGGAATCGACTCGATGGCACTTAACAACAACAACAACAACATTTGCATTCCGACTAGCAAGGCATAAGCGTTCTGCTTGCTCTACATCTTTACAAAGTCTTATACTGTCAGTCTTTTAATTTTAGCAATTCTTATGGATATCGAGTAATAGCTCATTGTGGTTTTCAGTTTGCATTTCTCTTCTGACTAACTCCAAAGTTTTATTTGTGAACTCCAAAAAGCACGGAATTGTCTACAACTGAAGTAGAGAAGCCTGCACAGGTCAGAGTGGCATGAGAGAGCTATCACCCATCTCATGGCTTCGCCACTGTGTGCACTTGCATATATGAGTGGGGATTTCAAGGGAGAAGTTTTACAGGAGATACATATTTGGGGGTTACCAGCATAATGATCTGACATTAGAAATGATAAGTCTCATTCCACATCCTTTTCTGAATCTGGATGAATTTCAGGTAGTTCACTGTCATTATACTGCTGTAACCGATTTTGAATTATCTGCGTCAAAATTTTACTTGCAAGTGACACTAATGACATTGCTTGGTAATTTCCACCTTCTGTTGTTTCCACCTTTCTTTGGAATGGGTACAAATATGGACTTCTTCCAGCCAGTTGGTTAGGTAACTATCTTCCAAATTTCTTGGCAAAAAGGAGTTGAGTGTTTCTATCATTGTGTCCATTTGTTGAAACATCTCAATTGGTAGTTCATCAATTCCTGGAGCTCTTTTTTTTTCCTAATGCCTTCAATGCAGCCTGGATTTCTTCCTTCAGTACCACTAGTTCTTAATCATATACTACCCTCCTGAAATGGTGATGTCTGGTAGATCTTGGCTGAAAACAGGAAATACCAGAATGATGTTTACCTGTGTTTTACTGGCTATGCTAAAACATTAAACTGTGTGGGATCATGACAAATTATGAATAACATTACTAAGAATGGGAATTTATGAACACTTAATTGTACTTATGCAAAACCTATACATAGACCAAAAGGCAGTTGTCTACACAGAACAAGTGGATACCACCTGGTTTAAAGTCAGGAAAAGTATACATCATAGTTATATCCTTTCACCATACTTATTTAATTTGTATGCTGAGCAAATCATCAGAAAAGTTGGACTATATGAAAAAGAATATGATGACAGGATTAGAGGAAGATTCAGTAACAACCTGCAACATGCAAATGACGATCTTGCTTGTAGAAAGTGAAGAGGCCTTGAAGCACTTACTGATGAAGATCCAAGACTACATACAGCCTTCAGTATGGATTACACTTCCACAGAAAGAAAGCAAAACTCCTCACAACTGGAACAATAAGCAGCATCATGATAAATGGAAAAAAGATTGAATTAATTTACTTGGATCCACAATCAGTGCCCATGGAAGTAGCAGTCAAGAAATCAAATGACTTATTGCACTGGTCAAAGCTGTTGCAAAAGACTTGTTTAAAGTGTTAAACAAAGATGCCAATTTGAAAACTATGTTATGTCTGACTCAAGCTGCGGTCTTAATCTTCTTTTTACCCTAGACCTGTGTAGATTTTATTTTATAATAGTCCATACTATTTTCAATCACCTAATATGCATGAGATAGTCAGACAAAGAATAGGGAAGACCAAAGAACTGATGCCTCTGACTGTAGTACTGGTGAAGAATATCGGATATGCCACAGATTGTCACAAGTACAAACAAATCTGCTTTATAAGTAACAGCCAGAACGCTCCTTCAAAGTGAAGATGGAGAGACTTTGTCTCATGCACTTTGGACATGTTATCAAGAAGGACCAGTTCCTGGAGACACACATCATACTGGGTAAAGTAGAGTGCCATCAAAAAAGAAAACGACCCTCAATGAAATGAACTGATACAGAGGCTACACCAATGAACTCAAACATAGCAGTGATTTTTGTGAGGATGGTACAGGATCGGGCAGTATTTCATTCTGTTGTACGCAGGGTTGCTATGAGTCTTAACTGATTTGATGTCACCTAACAACAAGGTGTGGCACTGTAGGATCAGCACGGGACTGTGAACCACAAACCAGCACTTCAAGCCCTCCAGTTGCTCCTTGGAAACCCTATACAGGGTCACTATAAGTTGGAAACGACACTTAACAACAACATGCCTTCTTGATGAATTGGACCCTTTATTTATTTTTAAATTTCCTTTTTATTCCTGTTAAAAATCATTTGTGTAAGTGTACCTTGTCTGATATTAATAGCCACTCCATTTCTTATGTGTTAAAAAGAAACAAAATGGCACCAACCATCCCTTCCAATGGACGCTCTACCACTCAGCTGGGTTTGATAATTCATTACAATGGCCACACAGAATTCAGGCATCATATTCACAGTTATGGGATTTATTAGGAAAGTTTATAGGTTACAATTCAGAGTCAGAAATGTTCAGGTATAGTTCTTCCAGTCAGCACAACCTATTTTAGGCTCTTGGACAGGCCTCTGCCCTGCTCTACATTACAAAGCAATTCAAGGCTGCTGATAAATACCCACAGGGTATACAGCTCTATCATAAGCTCCAAGGATCAATAAATTGAGTTCCCCCAGTTAAATGCTTGGAGGCACTGTATGCTGCAAGCAAGCCTCCTCCCCAAGGTTATTCAGTTTTATTTGCTCTGTGGGCTGGGAGGCTCACTGCTCTGTCCCGTGTTCTGGCTCTCAGTTCTCCTGTTGCTGTTCCTTTACCACAGCTCTGGCATCACAGCTTTCTTTCTCTGGCACAGAACCCAAGGAGGCAAAATGCACAGAATGCTCAGGGTCCCAAGTATGTGCTCCACTCCTGGCTCTTATCACTCCTGCTTCTGGGAAGGCTCATTTTAAACCCATGACAGAATGCCAACTTTTTTACAATCACAATGAACTCTATTAATGATCACAACTGAATAATATCATCTTATCTACATCTTCTCCCACCTTTTCTTATCCAGACTCATCAAGAAAAAGTTGTTTGGTGGAAGTTACAAGGACTATGGGTAAAAGAACTATATGAAGAAAATCACTGCACTACATTACGGCTGTTTGTACAGTGTATCTTTTCCTCATCCTTTTACTTTCAACCTTTGCGAATCTTTCTTTTTAGAGTGAGAGTCCTGAAGACAGTATGTAGTTGGGTCTTGCTTTTCATCCTGGATAATCTCTCTTTTAATTGGAATATTTAGAGCATCTCCATTGAATGGAATGATCAAGATGGGTGGATTGGAATTTATCATTTTAGTATTTGTTTTCTAATTGGCCTTTTGGTTCTCTGTTCCCTTCTTCCTATTCTTTTTCCGTCTTCTTTTGATTCATTTTTTTTTTTTTTTTACAATTTCATTTACCTCCACTAGAGGGTTATCAGCTCTATCAGTTTTGTATTTTTCGAGGTTTCCTAAGGTTTACAATGTACATCTTTAACTTATCATAGTCTACCTTCACATACCATAATAGTTCTCTCATAATGCTGAAACACTACACTTCCATTCTTCCTCCTGACCTCTGTGCTATTATTACCATACATTTTTTTTTCTCCATATACTGTGTTAACCCCACAATACATTACTATTGTTTTCTTTAAACAGTCCATTTCTTTCATAGACACTAAAATGAGAAAATTTTCTAATATTTATCCATATAATTACCATTTCCAGCCCTTTTCATTCCTTTGTGAGATCCAAATTTTTATCTGGAATAATTTTGCCTCTTCTCAAAGAGCGTCCTCTGACATGCATTGTTGTGCAGGTAATCAATTCTCTCAGCCTTTGTCTTTATTTCCTTGGAGAATAAAATTCTATGTTGCCAGGTTTTCCCCACCCCCTTTCAGCTCTTTAAAGATGCTACACCTCATTGTCTTCTGGCTTTCTGATGAGACATTTCTGATGAGAAGTTCTTTATTCCTCTTATCCTTGTTTTCTGTCCTTTTTGCATTCATTGAATATTTATATATATATATAATTTTGTTTTATCTGCCTTATTGGTGTATTGTTTCATTATTTTAGTGGTTTATTTAGGGTTTATAGTTTACATATTTAACTTATCACAATCTCTTTTCAAGTGATATGCCACCATTTAGTATAAGAATCTTAGAATGATATACTTTCATTTCTTCCTTCCCTCCCACTCTTTGTGCTAATGTGTCATACATTTTGCTTTTACATGTTATAAACCCCATAATGCATAGGCATAGTTTTTATTTAAAAGGTCAATTATCTTTGAAAGAGGATTAAATAGGAAAAGACATACATTTGTGTTCAGCAAAAAGTGATGGAGGCAGGTAAGCTACAGAGAGGAGTTTGAGAGTTAAAGGCAACAGAGGAAAATACTGTTACATGTGCAACCCTGCAATAACAGGCTGAATGGGTGAGGGAGAGTGGGAGTATACACACGAATATGTATAGGTTGGACAGAGGATATTTTCACATGTGTTTTCCTCTGCAGAAAATACATTCATGAATGTGGTGGAGCATACAGGAGACAAAGTATGAAAACATCTTGTTGCTGTTGTTGTTAGATACTATCAAGCCTGAGTACCATTTCTTGTGAGGTACCAAGATCAGTAACATCGTCCAGAAGACAATTGTCTATATCCTATGTCGGTGAATAGTGACTGGGAACTTAAAAACTCATGAGTGTACATCTAAGGTGTAACTATAGGTCTCTCCCTGTCTGGAGGAAAAGAGTGAAGAAAATCAAAGATGCATTTAATGGACCATGGGGACATCAGTCTCTGAGACCCAAGAACTGCTACCACTACCAACTGATCTGAAAGGGATCACATCAGAAGGTTCTGAATAGAACCTTCTGAATAGAATCGGAGAAAAATGTGGAACAAAGCTCAAAACCATTTAAAAAAAATAGATTTACTGGTTAGGTAGCAACTGGGAGAAACCCTAGACTATGGCTCCTACCTACCCTTCAAGTTTGGAAATAAACTCATACCCATGACTGAATTTTCAAAAAAACAAATAAGGGTAACAATAACAGGAGAAAAACATGCACACCTTAGAATAATCAACCATTTAAGATTAAAAAATACAGTATTTATTCAAGGATAAAGTTCAGAATGGTTATGAAAGAAGGAATGATGGAAAGAAGAAACACAAGCCGGAAGTGGGATAAGTGGAGCACATTGTGGAGATTGCAACAAAATGTGCATGAACTGTTGAACGGAAAACTGATCCGCTCTGTAAAGCTTCACTCAATTTACAATAAAAAGTTAAAAACAAACAACAACATATATTTCTCCATGTAGTGATCATTTCTAGTGTTTTGCATACCTTTATTTTCACAAGGTTATCATTTTCCGTCTGCCTAAAAGACTTCCTTTAACATTTCTCATAGTGAAAATCTGCTGGTAATGATTTCTTATTAGCTTTTGAATGTCTGAATAAGTCTAATTAATTTTCATTTTTAAGATATTTTTCACTGAATAGAGAGTTTTAAGATAACGATTTTTTCTTTTTTCCTTCTGTACTTTTAAGATATGTTGTATTGTCTTTTCTATTTCATGGTTGCTGATGAGAAATCTGTTGTCATCCTTAACCTTTGTTTTTCTGTAAATACGATGTGGTTTTTCCCTCTGGTTGTTTTTAGGTTTTTTAGGGTTTTTTTCTTTACTAAGGAGCTCTGGTAGTGTAGTGGTATAGTGGTGTAGTAGTGGTTACAAATCAGGCTTGAACCTTAAGGTCAGCAGTTTGAAACTACCAGCTGTTCTGTGGGAGAAAGATGAGGCTTCCTGCTCCCTTAAAGATAAACAGCCTCGGAAGCCCGGTACAGGGTCACTATGGTTGGAACCGACTCCAAGGCACATAAAACAACAATTGGTTTTAAGCAATGTAATTATAAAGAGGCTTGCTATCATTGTATTCATTTCTTGTGTGGGCTTTGAAAAAAAATTGGCATTATTCAAATATTTTTATTTTCCCTCTTTCTCTCTTTAAGGATTCCTACAGCTCAGGGGTGCTCTGCTTATTGTCATTTTTAACTCTTTTTTTCTCTTTTTCATTTTGCATAGTTACTATTGTTATATTTTCAAGTTCATATACTTTTTTTTCTCTAATGTGTAATATGCCTACTATCCAATGTATTTTTCATCTTATACATTGTGGTCAGAAATTCAATTTTGTTGTTGTTTGTTGGTTGGTTGGTTTTGTTTTTTGATTGTAGTAAAACATGTATAACAAACTGCCATTTAAACAATTTGAGTGTATAATTTAATACCATTTAGTACATCATAATGTTGTGCAATACTTAACACTATCTATTTACAAACCGTTTTCATCATTCTAAATAGAATCTCTGTACTCATTAAGCAATAAATCTACCTTTCCCCTTCCTGTCAGCCCCTAGTAACCTCTCCTTTCTGTCTCTATGTATTTATTTATTTTAGCTATTTCATATAATATTTTTTCTTTTGTGTCTGAATTATTTCACTTAGCATAACTTTGGCCATTTTCAGTGTTTTCAATCAAGGTTCATTCATGTCATACATAGCATGTATAAGAACTTCATTCTTGTGTATGTCTGAGTAATATCCCACTGAATGTATATACCACATTTTGTTTACCTTTTGGTTATGGTGAATATTGCTGCAATGAACATTGGTTTACCAGTATCAGAAGCCCTGTTTTCAATTTTTTTAGGAATAGATTTCTGAGTCAGATGGTAATTGTACATTTAACTTCTTGAGGAACTGCCCAACTGTTTTCCATAGCAGCAGCACCATTTTACATTTCAATTTGGGTGTTTGGGTTTTTTTTTTCCCCTGTCTATGCCTAACTTTTTAAACTTACTGAATGCAGTTATCATAACTATTTAAATGTCTTGTCTGATAATTTTAACTTTGTGTCAGTTAAGATTGGTTATAATTGACTAATTATTTAAGGGATATATCCCATTTCTTTGCATGGCTGGTAATTTTTATTTCACAAAGTCCACAAACACATTGTGAACTTTTTTTTGCTGGATTCTAGATATTTTTGTATATATATAAATACCTTAACCTTTGTTACTGTGGAATAATTTGCTTATTTTTGAGTCTTGCTTTTAAGATTTATTGGGTAGGATTCCAACAGTAATTGGTCAGTCTAGGGCTAATTATTCCCTACACTTAAAGCAAGGCCTTTTTTACGTACTCTATACTATGAATCCTGAGATATTTCCATTCTGGTGAAAATAGGTACTATCCCCAGATTTGTGCAAGTATCAGGTACTGTTACCTTTAATATTTTCAAGTGCTTTTTAAAGAATCACATGCATAAGCTTGGCAGTACTCAATTGAACATTTGGAAAGGATTATATACAGATCTCTGCTGTTCTCTGTCATGAAAATTCTAGCCATGTTTGTCTCTCTAGCCTCTCCGTTCCATTTCTTCAACTAAGCAAGTCTGTTGGGAACTATTTGGGTTTCCTCTCCAGGCACCAAAGTCTGTAAACTCTCAAGACAGTAAGCTGGGGCATTCATAGAACTCACCTTGTTTGTTCCTGTCTCTCAGAGATCACTGTCCTTCTCTGTCAGACAAACAGTACTTTGCAAATCATTGTTTTGTATATTTTGCTTGCTATTTGGTTGTTTCAAACAGTAAGGTAAATCTGGTCCTGCAAATTTGCAGGAAGTAGGAGACATAATTATTTTTATCCTCCTAGATATGGATCACATGTTCCTGCTTCTTACTGTGTCTAGTACTATTTAGATACTGCTGTTGTTGTGTGCCATCGAGTTGGTTATGAGTAACAACGACTCTGTTTAAGGATTTTTAAGGAGTGGTTGGTGGGTTTGAACTTTGAAGTTAGGAGTCCAATGCTTACCCTACAGCACCATACCAGGACTCCATTTAGATGCTAGACACTGTAAATTTTACATCATTGGATTCTGGGTATTGGTGCATTTCTTTAATAAATGCTGAAACTTCTTTTTGGCACCCTGACCCATAAATCTCTGAAATTTGATCTCAGTCTCCCCTTAATTCAGCAAGATTGTTAGTTCTGGGTTCTCCTTCCACTCAGTGAAGTCCATAAATTGTCTCTAGGCTGAAAGCCTAAGGATGGCAGTAACCATCTTTGTTTCCCCTCTACTAGGGATCCCAGTCCAGTGCAGCCTGTTCTACTTGAAAGGTTATTTCATGAACTTGTATAGTTGTTTGTTGTTACAGCAGAAGGGAATTCCAGAATTTTATTCCCTATGGCCAAAAATGGAGATTTCTATTTTATTTCAGATCTGCTAGATCATTTCAAACTGAATAACTCGTTGCTTATTCAGTTTTATAACTATTATTAATTTTTCCTTCCTGTAAACATTTCATGTATTTAGTATAGAATCTACTATCTACAGTCCTTGGTATTTACATCTGTTGTTTATTGTTTTACTCATCTTCACTCATGGTGATCTATTTTTTTAGTGGTTGGTGATTTCTTCTTTTTTTAATGAGCACATTTTTGATTGACCTTAATAATAAAAAAACAAAACAAAACAAAACAAAAAAACCCTTAAGCATCTACATTTTAGATGTTTCTCTTCAAGAACTGTTAGCATATGATTTGTCTAGGAGCCAAGGGATGCTGTGACTTAGAACTTCTTTAAGTCCCTTTCAGGGTTGCCTCCTTAATAAAAGATTCTGCCTTTCTCTTTCCTTCCTTAATAATCGTATCCACATTTGCTCTCAGGGAGAACTCTATTTTCCATCTATGCTGACTTCTCCTAGCTCCCATTTCAGCTCTCCTTTTATTGGCTCAACAAATGTTTTCCTTTCTTCTTCCAAGTACATCCCTCAATGTCTAGTGTAACATATTACCAGAAATAAAACCTGGGCTTCCTATTGGATCTTTTGTTGATTCCCTAAACACACTAACTACAACTCTAAGATCTCATCCACCCCTAGGGTTTCAACTATAACAACTATTTACAAGGCATTTAAATGCATACCTCCAACTTCAACTTGGAGTCCTAGTGTGGCTTTATAGGCTAAGCAATGCACTGGGAACCAAAAGGCTGGTGGTTTGAATCCACCAATTGCTCCACAGGAAAGAGATGAGGTTTTCTGCTCCCACAAAGGTTTCAAGTCTCGGAAACCCTATACAGAGTCGCTATGAGTTGGAACTGACTCGATGACACTTAACAATAATAACCATTTCCATATATCAAGCCCCTTTTGCAGTCAAGCGAGTTCATCCTCCCAATTTCACTCTTCCTTACATTATTCATCAAAGGTTCAAGTCCTCCTCTCCCTCAAAACATGGCTATTCACAATGCTGAAATTAAGTTACCCATCTGAAGTATTCTGTATTTCTCATCTGTAAATTCACAGAACATTTATTAAATTCTGACAGTTATGGTGATTTGGAGTCCTGGTGTGGCATTGTAGGATAAGCACTCGACTACAAAGTCAGTTTGAACTGCAGAGTAGGCAGTTCAAACTCACCAGCTGCTCCTTGGAAACCCAACACAGGGTTGCCAGGGTTCAGGAAGGAATGAACGGCAGTTAACAACAACGTGGCAATTATTTTTCTTTCAATTTTATATGCTTTCAAAGTTTCTCCACACAGAATGCAACTGTTTTGTTTCCCGCCTTGCTTAGCACAGTGCCTGACACTTGAAAGATGCTCAGTGAATTTGGCTGAAAGAAGTGAACTCAAGAGCTCCTTACCTTGGTGATGTCTGTGTGGTCTTTGAGCCCGTTGGTCATGCACCAATATCGCCACACATTCAAGGCGTACCGTGTGGCTTTGGTAGTATTTGGGCTCACTGCACTGGTACACAGATCATTCAAGTCATCATTAATATTAAATACAGGAAATTTGTTGAGCTTAGTAGAATAAGCTAGAAACAAAAACAATAAAAGGCATTAAAATAATTTGCCATTCCCTTCTTCCATAGAGAATTACAACTTGGGATCATGTTAAATAACAAAGAACTCCTAAAAACTAATATTAAAAATATAAAATTTACATCAAGTATACATATATCAGAATAAATCAAGTGGAGAACAATATTTCCAGTAAGGAATCAATGCAATAACTTTGAATTAATACCAACAATTTTGCCATATATATGCATTGATGCTCCAATGCTGACATTCTAATAAGGGTGGGAGAAAATAAATGCAGAAAACAACTACAGAATGGTTCAGCTAAATCTTTCACTAGGAAAAAAAAAGACAGCACTTTTAATAACATGGAAAGAGAAAATGAAAGGAAGAGAAGGAAGAAAGTTAATGATCCCTTATTATAAGAAGGAACTATCATTTCTCTGTAATATACAGTCTTAAAGGAGCCTTGGTGCGCACTGAATTAAGCAGTTGGCTGCTAACCAAAAAGGTAGCATTGTGGAACAGAGATGAGGGCAGTTTATGTCCGTAAAAATTTTCAGCTTCAGAAACCCGATGCAGCAGTTCTACTTTATCCTGTAGGGTTGCTGTAAGTAGGAATTGACTTGGCAGTAGAGCTTTTATACAGTCAGAGATGTCTTATGTGCTGTCGTGGGCAGCAGGATTAAATGGTGGTAGCATGTTTAACGGAGTCCTGGTGTGGTGCTGTGGGTTAATGCGCCAGACTGCAAAGCTGTTTGAACTCTAAGGTCGGCGGTTCAAGCTCACCAGCTGCTCCTTAGAAACCCTATACAGGGTCGCTATGGGTCAGAACCGACTCAAAAGCACTTAACAACAGCAACGACAAGCATGTTTAAATCTCCTCAAAAACTAATAAAGAGAGAAATAATTAGATCTTGACTCCACAACCAACCCATCAACTAGTTTAGAATTAGAATGTAAGTTTAAGTGAGAAAAATATTAGGGACAAGAGGAAGGAAGACTCCAGAAAGCTTCATTATCTTCTCAGAAGAGAGAAAACCAGATTTTAAATTGCCAAAATTACTTCAGATGAAGACTTCTTCCTCAGTGTGAGTGACTATGGTATAAGTATTGCTTGCAAAGAGATGCCAAGTCCAACTTTGGGATCCACTAAAACCAGGCTTACTCAGTACACGTACATAGTGGGAGAGAAGTTGCGTGAAAATTATTAACGGCTAGGCATGGCCCCTTCATGATTACATTTAAGGATTAAATATATTTACTTAATAGGTACTTCTATAAAACTTTAGGTAGAAGTTAGAGTATTATGCTATAGAGAAAAATTTTAGGGGACCATAATGACAAGAAGAGGAACCCTGGTAGTGTAGTGGATTACAAGCTGGGCTGCTAACAAAAAGGTCAGCAGTTCGAACCTACCAGCTGCTCTGCAGGAGAACGCTGAGGCTTTCTGCTCCCATAAAGATTTGCAGCCTCGGAAACCCTCTCCAGTGTCGCTATGAGTTGGCACCGACTCAGTGGCACACAACCACTACCACCAGAATGATGAGAGGAGTTCTGGTGTGGTGCTGTGGGGCAAAGCACTGGACCACAAGGTCGGTTTGAACCGCAAGATGGTAGTTCAAACTCACCAGCTGCTCCCTGAAAACCCCACAAAGGGTCTCTATGAGTCAGAACAGATTCGATGGCACTTAACAACAATAATAAAAGCAATGAGAGGGAGCACGGTGGCTCTGTGGGATAAGCACTGGACTATGAACCATAAAGTTGGCATTTTGAGCCCACCAGCTGTTCCACAGGAGAAAGATGAGGCTTTCGACTCCCACAAAGATTGAAAGCCTTGGAAACCCTATACAGGGTCACTCTGAGTTGGAACAGACTGGATGGCATTTAACAATAACATAGTGATAATTAACAAACAACAGTTAACTCATAACTCATAACAGTCTTGGTATGGTGCTGTACGCTAAATACTGAACTACTAACCACAAGGAGGTTGGTGGTTCACACCCACCAGCTACTGCTCAAAAACCCTATACAGGGTCACTATGATTCAGGACTGACTCGATGATGCTTAACAACAACAACAATAAAAGAAATAAGGCACCCTGTGGGTAAGTGCTTAACAGATACACAAAAGGTTGGTGGTTCAAACCCACTGGCGGAACTCTAAGAGAGAAAGATGTCGCAGTCTGCTTCTGAAAGATTACAACCTTAGAAATACAATGGGACAGTTTTATTCTGTCTTAATGACTCGACAGCATTCAACAACACCAACAATATAGGGGAGCTATGAGTTGGAATCAATTTGACAGAAACTGGTTTTACTAAAGCAGTCAGGACCCTTGCTAGTGAAATGATTAACTGGTAACATAAGGTTGGCAGTTCAAACCTACTCAGCAGCTCCTGTAAGGATTACAGGCTAGATCTCAATCTTCCCAGAGCTAGGCTTTATGGACAGAAGACACATAATGAGGGCTTTGAAAAGTTCATAGAAAAATGGATCTAAAAGACAATTTTTAAAGATTTCCATTTTCCCACACACTTTTTGATATTCCTTGGTAAAATTTATATAAGACATACCTTGGTAAAATTTCTGAGCCAAAATCATCTTGAAGCCATCCAACAACACAAAGGAAGTGAGATTTTAGGACAAGTTGGCAGTGCGTGTAGACTGTGTGATGGTGGTGGTAGAATACAAGGACAGCCAGAGTTGAACAATTTTCTTGGTCTCTAAACCATTGGCATTATTTACCAGTGGCATCATTTACCAATGACATCATTTACCAATGGCATCATTTACCAATGGCATCATTTACCAATGGCATCATTTACCAACAGCACAGCGCTGACAAGATGCTTGTGTAAAGTAATAAAACTCTGCAGTGGAAGACTACACTAAGCAACTGAGCACCAGCAGAGAGCATTCCTCAGGTAACTCTGAGAAATCCCCCTTGAGTGAAAAAAGGAAAACAAAAAGAGCAACTAAGAAAAGCAAAGAAATTCCTGAATGTACACAAGCTCCTATGTTACAGCTTTGTAGTTTCCCAGCTTGTCTCCAGCTCACAGGAGGGGGCTTCAAAAGTTTGTGGGGAAATGTAATGAAAAGATAATGGATGTTTTCCCACGTATTTTCTAAAGGGAAGCCGATTCATGAGATCTGCTTTGGTTATCTGTTACTATTATCACTGTTACCTACAGAAATGGACACTGTTTAGATTTGTCACAGAAACCTTTTACAATTCCTAAGAAAATCTTTATCCACTACCAAAAATTATCAATCTAGCCTCTCTTCCTAAAATGTGAGCAGACAAAAAGCATAATCAGGCAGGTGGGAAAAGCCAATAAGCATTAAAATCATAAAGAAACACAAGCAGAGCAACCTACCACGCCTCTGGAAAATGGGGTTACTTAGAAAACGTTTTAAAACATCACAAACATACATTTATAGATTTGAGAAGACATTATAACATATCCTTCAGACAAGAAGAGGCTTCCTTGGAAAAGGATAAATAAAACAAGTAGATTCTGGAAACAAAATGATTGGGGAAAAAACCCCACATTTCTTAAATATCTAATAGATGGACTGAATATCAGAAAGAATACAGCTAAAGGCAAATTAGTGCTCGGGAAGAATTTTTTCTAAAGGACAGTCAAATAGGAAAAAAAAAAAATTAATTATGAGGGTTAAATGAAGAGGCATGAACAGTACCAGGAGATTCAATATCCATGTTATAAGAACTCAAAAGAAAAAATATATTCGTAATGCTATTGTTGTTAAATGCTGCTAAGTTGGTTCTGACTCAGTGATCTGTATAGGGTTTCTGAGAAGCAGCTGTTGAGTTTGAGCCACCGACCTTGTGGTTCAAACCAACCTTGCAGTTCAGTGCTTATTCTACAGCACCACAGGATAAAATAAATAATCAATAAAATAATAAAAGACATTTTTTGAAAGATGTAAATCTTGAGTGTTAGGCTTTATGGACTATCAAACAGAAATTCTGGAAGAATATATATATATAGATATATTGTGGCAAGTTTCTAAAGTCTAAGAACAAAGAAAATATTACCATCTTCCTCATAGGAGAAAAAATGGCCATTAATATAGTAACAAGAATCTGATTTCTCATTTGTAAAAGGAAATACTGAAAAACAATGACTGGTCTCAAGAATTCTGAGGGAAAAGAACGGTCAATCAAGCATTCTATTATCTAGCTACAATATCCATCCATTGCAAGGAAGAAAAATAAAGACATCGTTAATCATGAGAAAAGTATTGCTCAAGCACGCTTTCTTTAAAAAAAGAAAAAAATTTAGTCATGAGGATTTGCCAACAAAATGAAAAATAAAGACAAAGTAAAGTATAGACTATAAGATATACTATAGTGAGAGACAAACTGTTTAGATTTAACTTTGTTGTGGTGAAAAATGTTACAAAGCATTTGCCAGTCTGACCACTTTTAAATGTACAATTCAGTGATATGACTTATATTCATCATGTTGTGCAATTATTAAATGTTACCATTATCTATTGCCAGAAGTTTTTCATCAGCCCAAACAGAAACTCAGTACCTCTGCAGCAATAACTTATCCCTCACTCTCTCAGCCTCTGGTAGTCACTAATAAACTTTGGTCTCTATGAATATACCTACCCAGATATTTCATATAAGTTGGATCATATAATATACGGTTCTTGTATATGATCCTTCATTTAGTATAATGTTGTCAAGGTTCATCCATGTACCAGAACTTCATTTGTTTTTATGGTAATTAATCCACTATCTGGACACACCATTTGTATATCCAGTCATCGTAGCTTGTCTCCACCTTTCTGTTACTGTAAACAGTGTTTGAATCCCTGCTTTTAGGTGCTGGATCATATAGTTCTAGATATTCAAGAACTGTCAAACAACTTTCCACAGCGGCTGAACTATTTTACATTTTCACCAATAATGCACAAAGGTTTCAATTTCGTCATATCCTTGTCAACACTTGCTATTTTCTGTTTGTTTGTTGCTGTAATAATAGCTATCCCATTGAGGGTAAAGTGGTATCTCACTGTAGTTTTTTCATTTCTTTGATGGCTAATGAATTTGCATTTTTCATGTGTGTGTGTTGACTATTTGCATATTTTCTTTGGAGAATTGTCTATTCAAGTCTTTTGTCCATTTTTTAATTGGGTTGTTTGCCTCATTCGGTAGATGGTCTCTTCAAAGCTTTGGTGCACAAAAACTTTTAGTTTTAAGGAAGCCCAATTTACCAAATTTTTATTTTGTTGTTTGGTTTCATATCTGTAGCTAAGAATCCATTGTTAATAACTAGATCTTGAAGCTTCTATGTTTTCTTCTAAGAGTTTTGTGGTTTTAGTTCTTATATTTAGGTCATTAATCCACTTTGGGAGCCCCGCTGTGACACTGTAGGATAAGCACTGGACTGCTAACCTGCTCTTTGGAAACCTTATACAGGCACACTATGAATCAGAAACAACTTGCAGGCAGTTAATAGCCACAATAATCCATTTTTAGTGAATTTTCATATAGATGTGAGTAAGGGTCCAACTTCACTCTTTTGCATATGAAGATTCCAATGTCCCACTACATTTGTTGAAGAGATGATTTTTCCTCACTGAATTAACTTGGATCCCTCATTGGAAATCAATTGACTATAAATAAACTAGTTCAAATAATTTATTTTAATACTAAGTTGCTGGTGGTGGTGGTGGTTTACCATCGAGTCAGTCTGATTAATAGCCAGCCTGTATAGGGTTTCCAAAGCAGAAAATCTCTATGAGAGCAGAAAGCGTCATCTTTCTACTGCGGAGCAGCTGGTAGATCTGAGCTACTGACCTTGTAGTTTGCAGTGCAATGCACAACCACTACATTACCACAATTGTTTACAAAGAACTAAGAAAATTCATGAGGTGCTGTGGAAATAAAATTCCCACAACTCCCCAAGACTTCAATAAAGTAAAAGGGAAAGAAAGGGGAGAAATAAAAGATATGAGCAAGCCCTGGCCCCTGTTTGGGCAGGGTAGGAGCAGAGAGTGGAAATGTGGGAGGGGATTACTAATGTGTGGATTATTTTTTCCATATGAAAAACATGTTCAAATCTGCTTGTTACAAATAAAGCCTAAGAAAAATGAATGAATATAACATTTTCTAAGAGACTAAATAAAGGAACATAAGTAGCAGAAGAATTAATACAAAACATCTGACACCTATAACCAATTCACCAAAATTCAGGGCAGAGTAACAAAAGAAATATAAACATCACGAAGGAAGTATGTTGCATAAAAAAACTTTAAATGATGGGAGGAGGGCTTCTTCCTATGGCTATGATGAGGTTGTTGTTGGTAAGTGCCATCAAGTCAGTTCCAACTCATACTGAGCTTGTGTAGGGTCTCCGAAGCTGTAAATCTTTGAAGGGCAGAAAGCCTCATCTTTCTTCTATGAAGCAGCTGGTGGGCTCAAACTGCCAACCTTGTAGATTATGGTCCAGTGCTTATCTTACTGAGCCACCTTTCTATTGAGAACAAAACTAAATAAAATGCACAGAATAACCAAAGTAACTGGAACTCAGGGACAGGGATCGTGGAGAAAAGGGGAATTCATAGACGTAAATCTACTCATCACCATGATTTCCTCGTAGGGCATCTGACTTGCAGTGTAGGACATAGACACAGAAAGCACCATCGTGGACATTGCTTCTATTTTAGAGGAATGGAAAGGCCAGATTTATGTAAAAGGATACCAAGCAGCCTGAACTTGAAGAAGTAAGATCCTGGGGGAAAGGCAACCGCAGAAAAGTGAGCCAACATACAGCATGCAATAATTTCCTTTCCAGGAATTGCTAACTCCGAAAGGTCCTGTGTGACTCTATAGGATAAGCAATGGACTGCTAACCTCAAGATTGGTGGTTCAAACCTCAGAAACTCTACAAAGGAACACTATGAGTCAGAACTGACTTGATGGCAATTAACAACAACAACAAAGCTACATATGCACAGACAAGATGTAGAGGAACAATGCAGAGAACAGCAATTACTAAGAAGCAACTTCATGGCTTTGAGGAGTTATAACTATAACTGCAATTCAGCACCTGCCAAAAGGATAACAACTTAAGACCTAGGAAGGTCTTAACTCTAAGAGTAAGGGAAACTGAAAATAGACAAAGTCTTAACTAGATTAAGGTGATCTGCCCACTTTGTTTGCTGGAGGAAATTTAAATAATAACATATTCAAAAGTTTTCATACACAGTGACCATCATCCAATAACAGCAACACCATAAAACAAGATCAAATGAATTAAAAAAACAAGATGATATAAACAGACTTACAGATTGTCCAGTCTTTGAGAGGTGCAAATGGTTAACATGTTTGACTGCTAACTCTTAAGTTTTCGAGTTGAGTTCACCCAAAGGAATTTTCGGAGTCCTGGTGTGGCGCTGTGGGTTAATGCGCCAGACTGCAAAACTACAAGGTTGGCAGTTCAAGCTCACCAGCTCCTCCTTGGAAACCCTATACAGGGTCACTATGGGTCGGAACCAACTTGATAGTACTTAACAACAACAAAAGTAATTTTCAGAGTACAGTGGCTCTGTATGATAAGCACTGGACTGCTAACCACAGGTCAGTAGTCCAAGCCCACCAACCGCTCTATAGGAGAAAGATGAAGCTTTCTGCCCCCATAAAGACTTACAGCTTCAGAAACCCTATACAGGGCCACCATGAGTCAGCACCAACTTGATGGCACTTAACAACAGAGGAATCTTGGAAGAAATCTCTGGCAATCTACTTTTAAAACCACAGTTATTGAAACCCTTATGGAGCACAGTTCTACTTTGAGGCACATGAAGTTACTATGAATTGGAGTGAATTTGACCACAACTAGTTTACTGATGTGGTGCTGTGGGTTAATGCGCCAGACTGCAAAGCTGTTTGAACTGCAAGGTCAGCAGTTCAAGCTCACCAGCTGCTCCTTGGAAACCCTATACAGGGTCACTAGGGGTCGGAATCGACTTGACGGCACTGAACAACAAGAAGTTTACTAGTTGATACTTAGCTTGATGTAATAATTGCCCAAATTACCCAAAATTTAGTAGTAATTACCCAAGATTTGGAGTCCTGGTGTGGTGCTGTGGGATAAAGCATTGTACTGCAAGGTCAGTTTGAACCACATGGTCAGTAGTTCAAACTCACCAGCTGCTCCTTGGAAACTCTACACAAGGTCACTGTGAGTCAGAACTGACTTGACAGCACTTAACAACAACAACAACAACCCAAAATTTAGTAACTTAAATGCATAATAAAGGTTTATCATATTATATTAACTGTCCCAAGAAATTATTTTTAAAAATAGCAAATATATTTTTTAAATGTAGAAGGAAGGAAACAATACAAATAAGGACAAAAATCAATGAACAGGAAAGAAATTTGCAATGAAAAAATATATACTGCCAAGAGAGAAATTTTGAAATACTACCCAAACTGATAAAGTAGCACACACACACAAAATAAATAAATAGTAAAAGAAAAAGCACAAATTACTATTCCAAGAATGAAAAGGGGGTCACCACCACAGATCTTACAGATATTAAAATGACAGTAAAATAAATTATGATAGCTTTATGTCAACAAATTTGAAATGGACAAATGCCTAGAAAAAACAATTTACCAAAATGAAATAAGAAATATAAAATCTATGTAGTTCTAAATCTATTATAGAAATTAAATGTATATTTAACATTTTCATAAGAAGAACTTCAAGTTTAGATGGCTTCACTGGCAAATTCAATTCTTCTAACATTAAAGAACAAATCATACCGATTCTACAAAATCCTGTATTTCTTACAAAATAGGAAAAGAGGAAAATACTATCCAAACATGACAAGATAAATAAAGAGAAGTTATAGGTCAACACAGCTCTTATATACAAAAACTAAACTAAACTAAATATGAGCAAATTAAATCCCAACTTCATACTATAACCACACACACAATTTCAAATGGATGGCAGACCTAACTGTGAAAGATGAAACCAAAAGCTTTTAGAAGAAAATGTAAGATAACAACACATTTTAAAATAGGACTGTAAGGGCAGGGCACTGTTTTGTTTTGTTGTATGTAGGGTCACTATGAGTCAGAACCAGCTTGACAGGACCTAACAACAACTCTAAAGTAAAAGACTGAAAACTGGATTTCATTATAATTAAAAACAAACTTTCATCAAAACATACCAGGAAGTGGATGAAAAGGCAAACTATGTATTAGGAAAAGGTATTTGCAGTGCATTTGTTGGTCAAATCAATTCAAAAATTATTGTTGGTAGACGCCTTGGAATCAGTACCGACTCATAGCGATCTTATGCACAACAAAATGAAACACTGCCCAGTCTTGCATCAACCGCACAATTGTTACTACACTTGAGCTCATTACCACTTCCACTGTGCCAATCCATCTTGTTGGCATTCTTCCTCTTTTTCTCTGACTCTCAACATTATCAAGCATGATATCCTTCTCCAGGGATTGGTCCCTCCTGGTATGTCTGAAGTATGAACGAAGAAGTCTAGCCATCCTGGCTTCTAAGGAGCATTCTGGCTATACTTCTTCCAACCCAGATTACTCTGTTCTTTTGGCAGTCTATTGTACTTTTAATATTCTCCTCCAACACCATAACTCAAATGCATCAATTCTTCTATGGTCTTCTTTATTCATGGTCCAACTTTCATATGCATATGAGGATATTGAAAATACCATGGCTTGAGTCAGGTACAGCTGACCCAAACTTACATCTTTGCTCTTGAACACTTTAAGAAGGTCTTGTGCAGCAGATTTGCCTAATGCAATATGTCACTTAATTTCTTGAATGCTGCTTCCCATTAGTGTTTATGGTGATTCCCGCCCCCACAAATTTAGTCTTTGACTACTTCAATCTTTTTTCCATTTATCTTGCTGTTATTTATTGGTCCAGTGGTAAGGATTTTTGTTTTCTTTACATTAAGATGCAATCCATACTGAAGGCTGTGGTCTTCGATCTTTATCAGTAAGTATTTTAAGTCCTTTTTGCTTTCAGAAAGTAAGGAAGCATCATATGCATATTGCAGGTTGATAATGAATCTTCCTCCAAGCCTGATGTCATGTTCTTCTTTATACAATCCAGCTTCTCAGATTATGTGCTCAACGTACAGACTGAATACGTATAGTGAAAGAATACAACCCTGACACAAACCTTTGTTAATTTTAAACCGTTCAGTGTTTCCTTGTTCTGTTAGAACAACTCTCTCTTGGTCTATGCACAGGGTCCTCACAAGCACTATATTAAGTGTTCCGGAACACTCAGTCCTTGCAATGTTGTCCAAAGCTGTCATGATCAAAAGCCTTTGCATGGCCAATAAAGCACAGGTAAACATCTTTCTGTTATTCTCTACTTCCAGCCAAGACCCATCTGATATCAGCAATGACATCCATCATTTCACGTCCTCATCTGAATCTGGCTTGAACCTTTGAAAGTTCTCTGTCAGTGTACTGTTGCAGCTATTTCTGAATTATCTTTAGCAAAATTGATTTCCGCATTCCTTTGGGTTACCTTCTTTGGAATGGGCACAAATATGGATCTCTTCCAGTCAGTTGGCCAGGTAGTTGTCTTCTACAGTTCTTGGCATAACAAGTGACATATCAGTTTGTTAAAAGTTTTGATTTGTATTCCATCAGTTCCTGGAGCCTTGTTCTTTGCCAAAGCCTTCAGTGCACCTTAGACTTCTTTCTTCAGTATTATTGGCTCTTGATTATATGCAACCTCTTGAAATGATTGAACATTGACCATTTCTTTTGGTACAGTGAATCTGTATTCCTTCTATCTTCTTTCAATGCTTTCTGTATTATTCAATAGTTTGTCTGTAGAATCCTTCAATATTTCAAGTTGAGGCTTGAAATTTTGCTTCAGTTCCTTCAGCTCGAGAAATGCTAAGTGTTTTTTCTCTTTTGATGTTCTAAAGATCTTTGTACGTTTCATTATAATATTTGACTTTGTCTTCTTGAGACGACCTTTGAAATGTTCTTTTCAGCTTTTACCTCATCATTTCTTCCATTTGCTTTAGCATTTCTATGTTGGAGACCAGTTTCAGTGCCTACTCTGACAACCATTATGGTCTTTTCCTTCTTTGTCTTCTTAGTGACCTTTTGCTTTCTTCCTGTATGATGTTCTTGATGTCATCTCACAACTCTTCTGGTTTTCGGTCATTTGTTTATAATTCATCAAATCTGTTCTTGTGATGATCTCTAATTCAGGTGGGGCATGTTTCAAGTTTTATTTTGGCTCTTGTGGACATGTTTCAGTTTTCTTCAGCTTTAGCCTGAGCTTGCAAATGAACAAGCCTGAACTTGCATATGAACAATTGATGATCTGTTCCACAGTCTGGATCTAGCCTTATTTGGGCTGATGATAAGGAGCTTTCCTACTGTCTCCTTCCACAGATGTAATTAATTTTATTTCTGTATGTTCCATCTGATGAAGTCCATGTATATAGTCATCTTTATGTTGCTTAAAAAAGGTATTTGCAATGAACAAGACATTGTTCTTGCAAAATTCTATCATGCAATCTTCAGCATTGTTTCTATCACCAAGGTCATATTTTCCAAGGACTAATCCTTCCTCTTTGTTTCCAACCTTAGCAATCCAATAACCAGTAATAATCAATACATCTTTATTGCATGTTTGATCAATTTTAGACCAGAGAACTTGACAGACTTCTTCAATTTCATCATCACTGGCTTTAGTGGTTGGAGCATATACTTGAATAATAGTTGTATTAACTGGTCTTCCTTGTAAGCACATGGATATTATTCTATTATAGACAGCCTTGTACTTCAAGATAGTTCTTGAAATGTTCTTTTTGATGATGAAAGGGACGTCATTCCTCTTCTATTTTGTCATTCCCAGCATAGTAAACCATGTGACTGTCAGATTCAAAATGGCCAATACCAGTCCATTTCAGCTCACTAATGCCTAAGATAGCAATGTTTATGTGTTCCATTTCATTTATGACAACTTCCAATTTTCCTTGATTCATATTTCGTACATTTCACATTCTGATTATCAATGGATGTTTACAACTGTTTCTCCTCATTTCAAGTTGTGCCCCATCAGCAAATGTAGGTCCCAAAGGCTTTACTCCATTTGTGTCATCACGGTCAACTTTACTTTGAGGAGGCAGCTCGTCCCCAGTCATAAATTGAATGCCTTCCAGGACTCATCTTCCAGCACTGTATCTGACGATATTCTGGTGCTAAACAGTGTTCCACTGCTATTTATAAGGTTTTCAGTGACTAAATATTCTGAAGTAATCCATCTCTCCTTCTTCCTAGTCTGTTTTCATCTGGAAGCTCAGGTGAAATATGTCCACCATGGGTGAGCCTGGTGGTTGGTGGTTATGTTCTGTGGAGTCAGTTCTGACTCATAGCGACCCTGTACAGGGTTTCTGAGGCCGTAAATCTTTACGGGAGCAGAAAGCCTCATCTTTCGCCCATGGAACAGCTACTAGTTTCGAACTTCTGACCCTGAGGTTCGCAGGCCAATTCGTAACCATTACTACCAGACAGAGCCTGCTAGTATTTAATATACCAGTGGCATAGTGTCTGGCATCACAGAAACATGCAGCCACCACAGGACGACAAATTGACAGACAAGTGGTGGAATTCAAGGGTAGATTACTGTAAATTCAAAGACAGATTATCTAATTTAAAAATGGATAAAATCTGAGTAGGAACTGAATAAAAGAAAAATCCATGTGGCCAATAAACACATTGAAAAGGTACTCTATTAATATCATTAATCTCCCAGGAAATACATAAAATACACCTACCTAATATCTAAAATTAAGAAACAAAATTTTCAAATAGCAAATATTGGTGAATATATTTTTCTTGTTCAGTGCCGTCAAATCAGTATGACTCATAGTGACCCTGTATAAGGTTTCCAAGGAACAGATGGTAAGTTTGAACTGCCGACTTTGCGGTTCACACTGACCTTGCAGTCCAGTGAATTAACCCATAGAATGACACCATTGTTGTTGTTGTTGTTGTTGTTAAGTGCTGTCGAGTCGGTTCCGACCCATACCGACCCTGTACAGGGTTTCCGAGGGAGAATGACACCATGGAACAACATAAATACTTACTTAGCTGGTGGGAGTTTCCATCACTTTAGAAATGAATTGGCAAAATCTATTGAGTCCTGGTGTGGCGCTGTGGGTTAATGCGCTGGACTGCTACATCGGTTTGAACTGCAAGGTAAGTGGTTCAAGCTCACCAGCCACTCCTTGGAAACCCTATACAGGGTCGATGGCAATTAACAGCAGCAACCACAACACTGAGTCCTGTTGTGGTGCTGTATGATAAGCACTGGACCACAAGGTTGGTTAGAACTCAAGGTTGGCAATTCAAACTCCTTGGCAACCCTATATGTATAAGGGGTGCTATGAGTTGGAACTGGCTCAATGGCACTTAACAACAACACTGAAGTTGCAGTCCCTGAGTGATACAAACCTTTAAGCGTTCTACCACTAGCTGATGGTTGGTGACTCAAACCCACCCAGAAGTACCTCAGAAGACAGGCCTGGCTATTTGCTTCTAAAAGTTTATAGTCTTGAACACCACCTTATGGAAGTCTCCTCTGCAAACATGGGGTTGCTATGAGTCAGCATAGACTCACTGACAACTAACAGCAACAACTAAAGTTGAACATATGCCCATTCTACTAACCAGCAGCTCTACACCTCAGTATACAATTCGAGAGAAATATATAGCTATGTGAAGCAAAAGGCAGGTAGGTACAAAAATATTCGTAATTGCATAATTTTAATAGTCCTAATCTGGAAACAACTCTATGCTCATAACCAATAGAATAATAAAATGGGTAAAAAATTTAAAAATATTTATACTATTAGTTATTATACAAGAATGAAAAGGAATGGACTACTAGAATCAACTAACCTGGATGAATTCCACAAATATAATGTTAAACAAATGAAGTCAACACAAAAAAGTATATATTGAAAAAGTCCAATTTTATAATTCAAAAGCAAATAAAATTCCCATAATGAATATAGTGGTTATTGTCAATACGTTGTTGTTAAGTACCATCAAGTCAGTCTGACTCATCGTGACCCTGCATAGGGCATGACTGGTGGGTTTGAACCACTGACCTTGTGGTTATCAGTCCAGTGCCTATCCTATAGCACCACACCAGCACTCTATAAAGCCTTTCAAAAACCTTAAAACTATATATATAGTTGTTGTTAAGTGCCGTTAAGTCGGTTCCGACCCATAGCGACCCTGTAACAGGGTTTCCGAGGGTGTAAATCTTTATGGGAGTAGAAAACCTCATCTTTCTCCCGCGGAGCGGCTGGTAGTTTCGAACTGCTGACCTTAAGGTTCGCAGCCCGATTCGTAACCACTATGCTACCAGAGCTCCTTTATATATATATATAAACCGAACAAATGAAGCATTATACCATGTATTTGGAAGCCTTAAAAAGATGTTTTATTTCTTCAAATAATTTTTAAATTCGGTGCAACTCTAAATTAAAATTCCCTTTATGGTTAAGGAGCCCAAGTGGCACAGTGGTTGAAGTGCTTGGCTGCTAATCAAAAGGTTGGTAGCAGCTGCTCTGTGGAGAAAAATGTAGCAGACTGCTTCCTTAAAAGATTTACACAAAAATCCATGGAGTAGTTCAAACCTATCCTAAACAGCTATTATGAGTTGGAATCTACTCAATGGCAATGAGTGTGGGGTTGCTTTATTTTGTTTATTTATGCTTTTGGCTTTGTAGTTACTTTCGGGGTTGATTCTAAAGTTTATATAGAAGAGTAAATGTATAAGGGAAGTTTGAAAATAACTGGTAGACTTTGTAGTAAAAGATATAATAAACATATACTGTAGTGGTTACGAATCGGGCTGTGAACCGCAAGATCAGCAGTTCAAAATTACCAGCTGTTCCGTGGGAGAAAGATGAGGCTTTCTGCTCCCGTAAAGATTTACAGCCTCGGAAACCTTGTACAGGGTCGCTATGAGTTGGAAGCGACTCCATGGCACATAACCACCACCACCATGACCCTTAGCTAAATTATTGTAGCGTAGACTTGAAACTATTGAAGTTACTGGTAAAGACATAGACAAAGAGTTAATGCTATGGTAGAGAGTCCAGAAAGAGTCTATAAATATGCAAACTGATTGTATAATAAGATGTCCAATATAAATTAATAAATGGTCTGGAATAATAGGCTATCCCATTGGAAAACGACAACAAAGGCAAACTTAGATTCCTATCTCCTACCATACACACACACACACACAAAAAAAAAAAACCACTTCCAATTCTGTTTTAAGCTGTTTTCATAACAGAGGATTTTCATGATTTTGGAGGTGAGGAAAGCTTTTCTCAGCATGACACCACCCAAAAGGTACAAAAATAGATAAAGAGAATGGAATTGCATAAAAAATTTTAAGTTCTACATTGAATAAATTTGAAAAAGTCAATAGATTAAAAAATGAAATTAAAATAACAATAATAAAAAGACAACAGACAGACCTGGAGAAAATAGTTACAAAAGTTTTAAATGACAAAGGACATATAGAAAGCTCTACAAATCAACTGGAAAAAGATAGCTCACTAGGAAATAGGCCAAGGGATGACAGTCTATTATTCACAGGAGAAATATCAATAACAGAAACATTAATATTAATCAGACATTACAATGAAAATTAAATATATTTCACCTATCAGATTGGCAAAGTATAAAATAGTCCATATCTAAATGCTGCCAAGATGTGGGGGAACTTGCATTTTCAGCTCACATTGGGTGAATGTCTATCAGTATAGCTTTGGAGGTGGTGGTGGAATTTGCTACTTTCCAGCTTTAATGCAGAAATATTCCATGTGCCAAGATAAATGAAAAAAGATGTTCACCAAATAGCCATTAGCAGAGGAATGACTAAATAATTATACATATATATACTAGCATGAAAATATGGCCATATTATTGTTATAAAATTCAAACTCAATTTTGAACAATATGCACAGCATGATCCCATTTTTGCAATGAAAATAAAGAATGACCTGTTTATAACTGTACAGAAAAAAATTTGGAAGGATGCATATCACATTGGTTAGTAATTACCTCTGTGGAACTTTTTTTGTATTTGCAGAGTTTGGCCATGTTTATTCACTGATCATAAATAGAACCTGTGGCAGTGAGGGAGGCACTTACACCCGGAGCCTGCACCTCAGAGCACTCCATTCCACCATCCCTGGAATGACCAGAGGGTGACCCCCTTAACAAATGCTCTGCTTTGGGGAACACCACCTCCCAGTGCAGCAATTTTATTCTTGGCTCATTCTCAACCATTTAAAAAATCATAAGATTGAGTATTTGTAAGGAAGCATTCAAGAGGGTAAGGAGTTTGCGATTATTCTTTAGAGTTTAAAGTAAAAAGGGGAGGGGTGGAAGGAAGGAGAGAGGGGAAAATGGCAAGGGTCTACCACAATTCTCCCTTTCCTCAGAGCTTTTTACAAAACCAAAACCCAGGGAGGTATCACTGCTGTCTGGAGAAGGACCGTCTCTTTGAGGAGCCACTCGAGGGCCTCCTGGTGGCCCTGCTTCTGCAGTTCCTTCCCGATCACGTCCCTGAGGTCAGGAGGTAGTTGCTGAGACAGTCACACTCTTAGTCTATAAGAGAATCCACATCTGCCATTTTGGTCTGTATCAGAACCAAAGTTAGAGGTTCAATTATTGACGCTATACTTGGTCTTCACAGGAACCACCAGGACAACATTCTCAATGTGAATTCCAAAAGCCCTATCTTCCTGAGAGCCTGGTTTATCAGTGACAACCATGCCCACCTCCAAGGGCTCATCAGAGAAAGTTTTGTAACTGATGCCACAAGGACCCTCGTGAACATTTAGAAAAGCCCCAACACCATGTCCTGTTCCATGCAGGTAATCCAGGTCAGAATCCCATAAGGTTGAGTGGGCAAAGGAGTCGAGAAGGTGGCTTTGGTTCCAGTGGGGAAAAAGACTGCACTCACAGCTATGTGACCCTTGAGGACATACATGAAGCATTCCTTCTCACAGACTGTGGCTGGTGGCTGTTTGCCGTGGAGTCGGTTCCGACTCATAGCGATCCTGTACAGGGTTTCCGAGGCTGTAAATCTTTACGGGAGAAGAACGCCTCATCTTTCTCCTGTGGAACCGCTGGTAGTTTTGAACTGCTGACCTTGCAGTTCGCAGCCTGATTCATAACCACTACGCTACCAGAGCTCCTTTCTCATAGACTGTAGGGATCCTAAAGTACATGGTCCAAGTCACGTCTGTGGTTCTATCCTTGTATTAAGCACCCAAGTTGATAAGAAACACCTCATCCAAGGATAAGGTTCTATTCATGTCAGGGACTGACACGTAATGAATGATGGCACCACTGGGTCCTGTCCAGCAAATGGTTGCCAAACTCAGGTCCACAAAGTCAGCCTGTTGCCCACGAAATTCTTCAGCATTGTCAGCAGCTAAGATCTCTGCCACACCACCTTTGGGAAACACTTTCTCCAGCCAGTTGAAGAATTTGCAGAGGGTAACAGCATCTTTAATATGGGCTCACCTCATGCCTTCTGACTCAACTGAATTCACAGCTTTAGTGATGCAGATGAGGGTGTAAGGCATACAGCAACATGATCCTTGGAGATGGCCTCGCTCATAGCATAGCTGGCCTTGTCAGTGACCCACACCTTCTCCCTTGGGGAGGAGTCAGCACACACGGCCTTGAGCTCGTTCAGGATGGACTTGTAGGGAACCACCTAGATTCTGTATTCAGTGTCCAGTCCCAAGTCAAGAAGCAGGTGCTCCTTCACACTGGGGGCATCCATATGGTCACCATCTAGAAGACCATGATTGTCTCTAGTCCAATGACTGCATATGAGAAAAATACTAGATTGTGCTCCACATCTTATTCTCAATGGCAGATTGAACAGCCATACAATCTCACCCAGGGCTGTGACCACAAACCACACCAAGTTCCTTTCAGACATTTTCAACCAAAAGTCTGCAACCTTTTCCTTCCAAGAGACGCCTGCATAATCCAGTCCCAAGGTGAGAAGGGGCTTGTATGGGTGCTCAGGATGGTCTGTCCAGATTTTGTCCACAAGGTGCGCTTTGACAGGAATTAGGTGGTGGCCAGCAATTCTTAGGACCTTGGCCATCTTCTTCCGGTTAACTGTATAGGAATGATCCATGGGTCTATACCAACTCTGAATCCTTCTGGAAGAACACTCACCAGCCATTCTCCCTGAGTTGGTGTGTCCTTCAGACCCATGTTGATGAGCATCCAGTTGCTATCCATCTGCTTGGCAGCCTGGAGAAAGTAGCGCTGGTCGGTCCACATGGCAGCATGCTCTTCTGTAATGATGGCTGTATCTGCAGAGCCATCGAGTCCAGAGATGAAGGTCCCCTGGCAGTCACATGGATCAGTGTACTTGCTCTGGTGGGCATCTCCCAACGGAATGAGGTAGGCCTGAATTGGCTGTCACATACCCGGAGTTCCTCATGGCTTGTCTTACAACATACCGAGGCAGCTCCAAAGTTATCTTTGGAGCCATTCTGCCATCTGTTTCTGCACCTGGATCTCCTGAGTGTGATACTTCGTTGGGTTCAATAATTCTTAAATTCCTCAGATGAAAATCCTGGTGATTCAATCTTCAAACACTGCTGGTGTTTAATCATTGTAGTCATTTCAAACAATGTAGTCGCTTCGGAAACAGTCTTGTTGTTGTTAGGTGTTGTCAAGTTGATTCTGACCCATAGTGACCCTGTATAGGGTTTCCAAAGAACAGCTGGTGAGCTTGAACCACCAACCTTTGCAATTCAAACAACTTTGCAGTCTGAGGCACACCAGGACTGAACAGTCTAGCAGTTTCTTATTCATGGTGGCTTTCTGGAGGCTGCCATTCTGCAGTGACATGCCCGGGTTCCACCTCTGTGAGACTTTTGCTTTAAATTTTACAATATGCAAGTTATAAAAATCACTAAACTACAAAAATTAATAAATGCCACCAAACTACAGGATCAGAAAATGTTTGGCACACTGTTGTTCCAGTTAGGGCAGCCGCTCCTTAACTATGCTCACAGGCAGGCCTCTCTCTGCTTGAGCAATGTTATAAAACTCTTTTATGTCTGCTGATAAATGCCCACAGGACTCACCACTCCACCATAAGCCTCATTCTGAAGGCACTCAGCTCTAGCTCTATGGGTCAGCAAACCTAGCTCCGCCACTTAAGCACCTTGAGACATCTAACTCAAAAAGCAACTCTCCTGCTCAAATCATTCAGCTTTACTTGCTCTATAGGCAGGAAAGCCCGCAGCTCTGTCTTGTGCTCTTTTGGCTCTGCTGCTGCTGGTCCTCTGTCACTCCTTAAATGTCACAGCTTTCTGTCCCTGAGTCAACAGGAGGTTCAAGTGCACAGCGGTCTCAGGATCCAAAGGACACACTTCACTCCTGGCTCTGTTTGATGGTAGTGATGGTAGTGAGATTCCCCCTCCTGTGTCTGAGATGACTCACTTTAAAGCCATGCCAGAGTTTCAAGTGTTTACAATGAACTCTGCTGTCATCCACAGCTGAATCGTATCAGCCCATCAGTATCTTCTCCCACCATCTCTTACCTAGACCCAGCAGGGCAGACACATTGTTTGGTGAAAATTACAGACTACGGCTAGAAGAGACATTCGATAATTTGCTATGTCACAATAATCTTAAAGAAACAAACAAATTTGGAAGGATGTATATTACACTGGTTAGTAACTAACTCTGTGGGATTTTTACTTTAAATTTTACAAGTTGCATACTATTTTTGCAAGTTCTAAAAATCACTAGGATGCTGAAAAAAAAATGTATATGGAGGGAAAAAAGTTCTTTTACCTAGGAACTAAAAAAATTATCCTAATAATTTAATTAGAAATATGTACAAAAATACATACTCAAGGATGTTCATTAAGGCTAATTTATGAAAGTGAAAACCCAGAAGCAACCTGAATGTCTACTAAAAGCAGTATATGACATAGATTTTGGTGTGTCTATGCAATCAAAAGCTATGTGGCTTTTAAAGACTAATTTTAAAAAGTTACAAAATAGTAAATATAGTTGGATTACAAATACCAATAAAAGACACCAAAATGTTTAATAGTTATCTGTGGTTCAAGCTCACCAGCCGTTCCTTGAAAACCCTATAAAAGGTCACTGTGAGTGAGAACCAACTCGACGGCACTTGGCATGGTTAGACCATTCCTGTAGGATTTTCCCCACATTTTATTAGCATTTTCCAAATAATTCACAATGATATTTATTGCCTTAACTTAAAAAAAAATTACACATTTTAATAAAGCAAAATGTTGGTCTTATTTCTATTTCTGATATAGTAATAGTTCAGCATAAAGATACTTGCCATAAAATTTAGTGTTTGTTTTAAAAATTGTATTTTGAGGTAATATGCCACCAACATTAAGTATTTTATACATATTAGCCATTTTAGTCATTTGAAATGTTTGGAAAAGATTATGCTGAGTAAACAAAAATACTAATAAAATGGGAAAAACACATAGGAAAAAGTATTTTCTGAATACTAGACGAAAAAAATTTTCCTACAAATGAGGAACCTGACATCTACTTAGCATGATATGATTTAGCACCTACTTAAAAAGCATCTGGCAAAGAGATTACTGGAGGTAAAGAAAAGTGGCCTACAAGGCATACAGACAGAAATGCAGACAGACAGCAAGTTTATTGTTTGCTGTGGAGGTTCCTGCTCTATGAACAGGGTTTTCAGGTCTGGAGGTTCAGGAAGCAGATGGTTCAGTCTCAGATGCTTTCCTTTAAGGTTGTCACTGCACTGTGACAGAAGTGTGCTTACTCATGCATACACTCCCTGGAGGATTGCTCCCTTCTCAATGGTCAGAAACAACATTGTACATGGAATGCTTTGTTCACTATGTGTAATGGTTAATGTGGTCCTCTTGACTAGACCATGATTCTTAGTCTTATGTTGTTATTCTTAGGATTATGTCATTATATAACAAATGGAGTGTGGATGACATCCAATACACCAGGGTATAAAAATAAGTTTGGAGAAAAATGGAATGAAAATAGAAATTTTTTCACTAACTTTTTGAAGCATAGATGTTGTAGCAAAGCTCTCTCTCTCTCCATCTTGCATTCATCCAATTTGTCATCCTATGACCTCTGATCCGTGGGGTGGTAGCCAACAGCCTGCCTGCTACCTGACCTGTAGACTTTGGGTTCCTCAGTTCCTGCAACTACATGACTCAGAGGACTCCAGGTTGATGCACTGACCCCCTGGACTTGGTACTTGCTAGCCTCCCCAACTATGCCAACTATTTCCTTTAAATAAACGCCTCTCTGTATTGTTGGAACTGACTTGATGGCACTTAACCACAACAAATACATTTACATACACAAGGAGGCTTCCAAAAGTACATGGGAAAGGCCCATTATCTTTCAACTCCATTTTTTGCACAAACTTTTTGAAGCCTCCTCGCATAAACGCTTCACTGGTTTTCCTACTCTTGAGAACCCAGCCTAAACCACTGTGCACTGGCCAGATACTAGGGCAAGTACACAGTGTCCAGGCCAATAGAATTTGATTCGAATTATGATTTAAATTGTATTTTAACTTGTTTGTTGTAACTACAAAAAGCAGCCAGCTTTGCAGAAAACCTTTTATTAAATGAATGAAGGCTGGTCATTAAACTCAAATAGAGACACAATCTTGTGACTAAAGCATATTTTTGTTATAGAGACATCACTGACACTCATTAACTGATTTTATTGGATTGTTTTTCTTAATTCCAAACGTTTTAAGCTGTACCAACACAAATATTGAAAATAGAAAATTATACTACATTAGTGGTAAACATTATACACACAATGGAATTAACTACCGGAACATAAAACTGGATTTTTATTTAAAGCACAAGTACACAAATATGAAGTAGAAACAGTGAGTTGATACAGATGAAAACATCTTAGTGTAAAAAAAACATTGAGCAGCAACATAAAAATGAAGTCAATAGTCACTATACTCTTATTAACAACAACAAAAATTCTACCACATTATTACGAACATTAACTGGATTAATTAACCAAGAGCATCACAATCATACATTTTAACATATTAACATAATTTCCCCTCCATTTCAACCCACTTTTCTCCTCTCTCTTTCACAAAGTATAATTGTAGCAGCTATAAAAAAGTTCAAAAATGTTATTAGAGTAAAGGAGGCACACATGTGCTTTTTCAGGTACATCAGTTAAAAGTCAAATGGCCAGAAAATATATATTTTAAATGACAGCCTATCAAATAGGGGAAAGGGATTATTTCATAAAATGTGTTCTATGTTTAATTGTGGTAACTCTATTTCTAAACAGATGCCTAGTCTTGAACTACATTGGCTGAATTGACAAATCGGCCTGATTTCTTATTCTCAACTAACTTTGTTATTACTTATAAGAAAGATGGGAAACCGTATTTTCAGCTAAAACCAGCTTTCATTCTATTAAACCACAAGTGCTCGTCATTTTAACAAATAAAATAGTGAATCTGTTGAATCTAAAATGTTTCCATTCAGGTACAAACTACTGCTCACCATGAGGCTGTCTAGCTTAAGCAGTAAAAAGAAAAAGAAAAAAAAAAACAAGTTAAAACACATGGGGAAACAAACTCTTTAAGTTAGAATGGTGTTATTTGGTTTAAAAACTGCCCTAACCAGAAAGGCCTGCGACTCATAATGACCCTGTATAGGGTTTACAAGGAGCGGCTGGTAGTTTGAACTGCTGAACTTGCTGTTCAAATCAACCTTGCGGTCCGGTCCAGTGCTTATCCTACAACGCCACACTAGGACTCCATAAAGGTTTCAGGACGTACAAAATGTACAGATGACCCAAAAGGGGAAAATAAATAGAAGGGTGGGATTCAAATAAATGAGCATACGGTGAAGAGCAGAAACTGTGACTCAGGATAGATCATACCAAGATCTTTGGTGCCCACAAGGAATTTTAGGTTCAGAGGATTTGCCTAGGAACACCCAAGGCAGGAATCAAGGAAACTACTTGTGACTCTGGAGGTCCTGGGACAAAAGCAGAGCCTTCTTTCGTTGTTGTTGTTCAGTGCCATCAAGTTGGTTCAGACTCATAGCCACCCTGTGTGGGTTTCTGAGGAGCGGCTGGTGAGTTTGAACCACTGACCTTGCAATTCAAAAGAACTTGTGGTCCAGTGCTTATCCTACAGTGCCACACCAGGACTTCCTTAGAAAATGCAAAATTGTACTTCTTATTGCTTTATCACCTCATGGAGGGGCAATTGCTTAAAGCATGTTCTGGAGAAAAGGCTCACTTAAAAATCCTTCTTTTCCTTAAGCAAAAAGTGGCATCGATTTTGATGAATTAGTTTTAATATTCTTAGAATTAAATCAGCAATTTCAGTAGCAGTGTCTCCAAATACAGCATTGGCTGTTGCTATGTATCTGACAGAAACACAAAAAGTCTTTATATAATTCAGGAGATTATCCCTTTATTAAAGGAATCATGTAATTATAAACCCAGAGAATGGAAACGCTGTGCTAAGTGAGGAGTTTTGGCATGTTGGTGTAAAAAGGTTCTTCAAGAAACAGCCTTCTTTTCTTAACATTTGATGACAGTTTTTCTCCCATTTAAAAAGTATAAATATATAAATAAAGTAAAATGGAATTTTCTCCAAGTTCAACTTTAACAAAGTATGGCAGAATTAATCCACTGCAACAATTTTCTCTCTACTTTCAGAGTTCACTTGGAATTCCTTAGGCAAGATGGGAAACACCAGGAACCAAATTAAAAACGGGGGGGTTTAAGCATGAAAACATTCTGATGATCATAAGGCAACCCAAGTATGTTAAATAAAAATGAAAATTGTGAATTGCAAAAGTTAATATTTGGGAACTCAGGTTTTAATCATCCCTGAAATGTAAAATGAAATTACCAAATATCCTTTTAAAACTCAATTCAAACAACAAAGCATGATAACCAACAAAAACAATGTATATACCCAATGTTGTTAAGTGCCATCCAGTCTATTCCAACTCACCACAGTGACCCTGTACAGGGTTTCTGAGGCAATGCATCTTTATGGAAGCCAAAAGCCTTATATCTTGCAGAGCAGCTGGTGGGTTTGAACTGCTGACCTTGCAGTTAGCAGTCCAGTGCTCATCCTACAGTGCCACACCAGGACTCCTTGTACCCTGTTGTTGTTGTTAATAAGTGTTGACTCATAGTGACCCTGTATAGGACTTCCAAGGAGCAGCTGGTGAACCTGAGCCGCTGACCTTGCAGTTCAAACTGACCTTGCGGTCCAGTGCATTATCCCACAGTGCCACACCAGGACTCCTTGTACCCACAGTCCTCTATCATTATAATGTTCAGTGTCAAAATGTCCAGATTGAGAGAAATTATGCTGATCCACTCTCATTCTATAGGATTTTTCTACAAGGTGCTCCAATCTCAAAAACAAACAAAAAGATGTGGATTTCTAGAAAGGGAAACTCGACATTCTCAGTTTCTCTTTATGCAAATGTTCTCTTTTCAAAGAATTGGAATGAGTGTTCAGGAAAAGCCCACCTGGCCACGAATTACACATATGAAACAAGACATTAAAGTTTGGCACCACTTGACAACTACAATATTTCTTTCTGTAGAGGCCACTAAATGTTGGCTCAAAATATTAAACAATGAAATACACACTTTTGCAAATCACACACACACATGTTGACTGTCACAGCCCCTTAGCAGAGTTGTTCAGTTTAACTACAATAACTGATAGATAGCAGCAATGGTTAACATTTCTACATAAACACCACAAACTCATGTCCGAAAGAGCACCTATAACAAACATGCAAAATTCCAATAACGACATCACTGTATATTACACAATGCATAGAAATTGTAATGGTTTTTGGCAATATTTTTTTTTGTTTGTTAACAAATGCTTTATATTAACAAAAGTTCCTTTGTTATAAATGCTATTTGAAAAGCTATAATATAATGGACTGTCATTATAAAAGTTGAGTTAGATAAAGTTAATCTGAGTCGATTAATACTAAACATGGAATTGCTACTTTGTTCAATATAAATCATCACTTAGAAATTAATTTCTAGTGGAAGCATACTAAGGTATTTGATTTACAAAATGAGTATTACAGAAAGCAAACAGGCATAAAAATCACTAAAATACTGTACGGACAATTACCGTTAGGATTCTGTATTGCTGATGTCTTCCTCATTCTGCTACCACAAATAAATTATGGCAAAAGAGTTTCAAAACTCTTATTGCAATGACTGTATAATGATGAAAATGCTAATTCCAGTGTAATAATAATAAAAAAAAGTCTAGCAAAATTCAACATCCCATAAAACTTGTTTTTTTGTTTTTTTAGCATTCTTAAATTTTATCTTTTTTATTCAACCATGAGCTGGTAAATATAATTTATACGGTAAATTTTTGCAAAATTTAGAAAATATTGAATTTCTTTTCAGAAAAATAAACAATGAGAGAAAATGTATAAACACTTTATATTTTTATATCTCCCTGCTATAAGACTTTCACTAGTTCTATTTGATTTCCAAATATATCTTAGAAACATTCTAATTATGTTGATGAAAATTTGAAAACAACAACAAAAAAATGAGGACATGTTTCAAACCTTCAAGTATGTATGATTTTTTTTAAATGTCATATAAACTTTGTATAAATGAAAAGAAGATATTGCAGACTGTGTTCAAACCAATAATATGAAGGGGGAATCTGATGCAGACCGTGCAGACCCAGTCAGGAGGTCAAGACCCTGTGGGCCCAAACGTTGTTGACCGTCCAAACCATAGGCTCTGAGGATCAGACTGTAGCCACCTAGTAGACATAGCAAACTGTCCCTCATCTGATTATTCAGTAATGCTTGTTAGTAATCTCATACATGAGCCCTGGATATCCACAGACAAATGTAAAACCCTTCCCCTTCCCTAAAAAACAAGACTGTAAATTCCAAAAAGGCAAGTCCCCCCCCCCAAAAAAAAAAAAAGCTAAAGAGGATAGAGAGAAACACTGTTAACTGATGATATATGGAGGGGATAATAATCAATGTAATGAAACAAGCTATATGAATGGTTGAATGTGAAGCTGATGATGTGCCCTGTAAACTTTCACTCAATCCAAAATAAAAACATTTAATTAAAAAAAAAAAACCAATAATATGTATGCTAAGTAGCTGGATACTCAAGTGACTATCAAATGAAAGAAAGTTACTTTTAGTTCATAATCTATAACTGGAATTCACATACTTTAAAGACCATAGGTCATCTGTTTTCTTTCCACTAACTGAAAACTAAATATAAATATGGTAGGCCAAGAGATGTTTGTTAAGATAAAAAGGAGAATAATTACATTGAGAGATTATACTAACAAATTTCAAAAGAAGTTACTAAAATCAAAATAAAACACTATATGATGAAATGTTAGAATTTACATGCAAAAGTGGCTATTTAAAAACTGACAACTAGAGCCTACTCCTAATGGAAACTTGATTGAGGGTTTTAATTTCAATTTGGAAAACAATGAGCTCAATCTTTCTTACTCAGTGGGATTGTAGGGTTTTTTTCTTCCCTAAACTCTTATCTATGAACTGGAAGTCAGGGTGTCTGGGAGGTAGTCCTGACCTTTCTTCTAATGAGGTGTACACACCGGGAACATTGATTTACTCTGGGGGTGAGGTGGGGGTGGAGTTCAGTTCTCCTGTAAAGAGAGGGGCGGATGGTATCAGATGTTTCCAATCATATTTTCCACCGCAGCCAACCTGAGGAATGTGTTATACAGGTGGTAGGGGTTGTGTGTTGTTGAATTGGCCCCGACTCATAACGACCCTGTATAGGGTTTCCAAGTGGCTGGTAGGTTTGAACCACCAACCCTTTGGTTAACAGTGCAGTGCTTCTCCTATGGTGCCACACCAAGACTCTAGTTCTGTGATTATAATCCAACAAAGAAGATGGTTTACAGTAACACTGTGACCTAATTAATACTCTGCGCACATTAGTATTCTGACCTAATTAACATTCTGATTCTAATTCAATGAAATTTTACATAAAAACTCAACTAAAATGTTTTAAACTGAATTTTTAAACCAAAATCTTAAATATCAAGTCAGATCTCTCCTTTAGCTTTGGCAGGCCCTACTCTATCTACAAATAGGCTCAATCAAGAGAACATTTGAATATTTTCTTTTTGTTGTTATTGTTTAGAAAAGTGAAATCAGAGCTGTTGGAAGTTCACCAATATCATTTTATCTGTTCTGATGTTGCATCATTAGAAATTCACCAACCATACAATACAGATTTCTACAGTGTATTTCCTTACTCTAACTCTATTCTATGGTGAAGATCTCTAAAACTATCCTAAATTCTATTACTTTGCCTTAGGAAAATCTACACTCTTCTCTCAGCCAGAACCAAGTTGGTGAACAAGAAGTGTCTGAATCCCAGGAATTAAAAGAAACAAAAACAGAAACAACTGCTCTTGTGTTTCTTAATAAGTAACTACTCTATCTGTATGGTAGATGCTCAGAGATATATGTAAAGAAATTCTATTTGGAGAAAATCTATTGAACTGACAGAGAACTTGTTGATTCTTTAATACTTACAATTATTTTTTCATGATTGGACCTTTTATAAGACATCTTACTACAATAATTAATCATACATTCTCCTCTTGAGTTTTCCCTTGTTTTTAAGTGCTGTTAAGTCGGTTCCAACCCATAATGACCCTGCACAGGGTTTCTGAGGATAGGCTGGTAAGCTTGAACAGCCAACCATGCTGTTCAAATCGACCTTGCAGTCCAGCGCATTAATCCGCAGCGTCACACCAGGAATCCTTGGGCATTGATTTCTATCACCCAGGAGAGAGATTTTATTTATGGAAACTAAGTGTTACAGCAGTTTATTCTGGCTAGAGAAGGAAAGATCAAAATACTCCTTCTCATAGGTAACGAAGGAGTCCTGGTGTGACGCTGTAGGATAAACACGGGATTACTAACTGGAATGTTGGTGGATCAAGCCCATCAGCCACTCCTTGGAAACCCTATACAGGGTCACTGTGAATTGGAACTGACTTGATGGCACTTGACACAGGTAACGACAATCAACAGAATAAGGCTGATCACAATGGAAGGTTGTCATATTCTACCGTGGGCCTACCCTTAAGCAGAACACAAATCTGAATTCCTATCACACTTAAATTCTGGTCATCGTAAGGAAAGTAGTTTTTCTCTCCAAAGAGCATTCTGTTACAGAATCATGATACATTTAAAAACCAAAACAAAAGTTAACGACAATAAAACAAGTACTGGCACCAAACTTGTAGGCAAGACCAAGCTGACTGGCAGCCAATATTCAGTATCTGGTTGATGCTAATAATTGCTTCTAGGCTTCAGAGAACTGTCCCCTTGGCCTAGAACTCTTCTTCCTATCTGAATTATAAGGAACTCTTACTGTTTTTCTTGGGTGTTTTTTTTGTCTGGCTCTACTTGGGATAAAAGCAAATGACAATCACTGAAATAGATATTTGTGCACATACCCACACGCCTCCATGAAAAAGTTAATCACTCTTTAAAGACCGACAAAAGCTCTTCTTTAATACTCTATGGAATACAAGCAGTCCTTGTGTTAGGAACATACAACTTGCACACAACTCCTACTTGCCCTTTGTTGTTGTTGTTAAGTGCTGTTGAGTCGGTTCCAATCCATAGTGACCCTGTATAGGGTTTCCAACTAGTGGCTGGTAGAATTGAACCACCAACCTTATCCTACAGTGCTACACCAGGACCCCTATCCCTTTAGTGTTAGGTAAATTTGCCCTCACTTTGAATTCCTACCAGCAACAAAGTCTTCATCACAATCACCATTGGTTCACCGCTGGTGATTGAGATGAAGACTTTAAGATGAAATGAAACTTTTATTTACAATATCTTTGCTAAATTCTTTGAGAGTAGGGGGTATCTTACACATCTTTGTATTCCTCCAATGTCTATATCCTAAGTGTTTAATAAATATTTGTTGATGTAACTAAATTTTCATCTTGGTAAAAACATTTAATTTTATGGCATCTGGAAACTAATTTGTGTAACTTAATGTTATAAAAGGTTTGGCTAACAATGATCTAACTGAAAGATAAAAGAGAATTGATGCATGTTAGAAAATTGTCATACTGTTCCTTAGTAGATTAGGAAAAGATTTGACCCAGGGAAAATAATAAGTACTAAATAATAACAATATTTTAAATAGCTGATAAAGATTTATGAAGCATACTCAAACCAGTCAGGCAAACCAGAATAATACACAGAATCTTATGGAAAAGCTCTTCTAGATGAAGTCCACAGCTTGTCTCAAATGCTATGGTCTTATAAAAAATTGGTAACATCTGTGTGTTCAAGTTTCCAACAACTAGTCTCACTCACATGAGTATGGACAAAAGATTAAATTATTCAGCGATGTCATCCAAATGCTGACAGATGAGTTCAGCATTTTTTCATGTGAGTGGGCACTGGAGAATTTTTAACATGACATGACATCGAAATTAAAGTGTAAACTTAGCAAATGCAGCTTTATTGGTTTTGCATGAACCACAGGATTTCCTAGGTAAGCAGCTTATTCAGCTGTGGTTAACAGTGGTTGGACTGTTGGCGTCTTGCTAAAATCACATATATAATTTCAGCATCTACTTCTGTCACAGCTTGAACATGATTTTGTTTTTCTAAGGTAAATTTAAATTCAAAAAGTTAAATGATAATAAAAATGGCACCTGGAAGTGGTATGCCCTCGTAATCGAATAAGCAATGGACTGTTAACCATAAGATTGGTAGTTCAAAGTCACCAGTCACTCTGCAAGAGAAAGATGAGGTGGTTTGCTCCTATAAAGATTTATAGCCTAGAAAACCCTATAGAGGATCACCAGGAGTCAAATTCAACTCCATGGTAGTGGGATTGTTTAGACAAAAGCACAAAATTCATAGTTGCAGATGATTTTCATCATTTAATTAACTCAAAAATAAACTGTAATTTGACTATGTATCTACCAAGCCATTCTTCAAAAAGCAGTCTTCTGAATTAAATGTGACAGTCTTCCTACTTGGTTTAAGTTATCAGAAAAAATATAAATAACACTTCATGTTCTCAGTTTAGTAGTTTTATGTCTAAATGAAAATGCAATGGATGAAACAAGAGAGATATTTTTCTTCCAGTACCTCAATATAATATAAATAGGAATTTGGAATTTTCTAGTTCTGCTTCCTCAGTGCATACTGCCTCTCTTCCTCATAACAAACTTACTTTGCTGTCAAAACATGTAGCAAGATTCTAGAAAATATGTCAGTGCAAAACTAAAAGGTACAATCACATTTGCAGTGTTTCATGAAAAATTTTAGAACTAGGGCATATTGTGTGCTTCTAGACTGGTTATAAAATAAGGAAAACAGGAAGGTTTTGTTAAGAGAACTGGGAGAAAGAGGTCTTGTGGTTTAAAATGAATGTAAGAGAAATTAGGGGCAAGTATGCCTCCATGAAAGATCACTCAGCATTCCTTTTCTCAGACAGTCTTGAGAGCCGAGAAGAGACCATGTCTCCATCTATGGTTCAAGTCACTGGAAACTAATGACTGAGTTGGTACTGAGAAAGGTAGAAAGAAAAACTTTTGGAGTCAGATGACAGATAGCAATCATTTCCTTAGCTATAATTTACTTGCCTTGATCTAACTATAAAATGGGAGAAAACTCAACTTTTTAGAATTGTTAAAAACTAAAGATAATACAGACAGACATAAACATGTATGTATTGAATTATGTCTGGAGAAATATTTACCACAATATTGACAGTGGTTATCTTTGGCTAGTGATTTATGAGTAAGTATTTTCCTTTATGCTTACCTGTATTTTCCAATTTTCTTTTAATTAGTAACCAGTATTTTTATAACTAATACATGTAAGTCACTTAGTACAGTCCTGGAACTCACATGGGTTAAAAAATGACAGCTATCATTAATATTAATACAAAAAAGTAGAGCAAGATATAGCCCCCTCAATGAGCTTCTGTCCTTTCTTAGTTTCTGAATATATAAATGGATGTCTCTTTATGGAGAAGTCACAAAAATGAAATTAACTATACTACACAACGTCCATGGCATACTTCCCAACTCCTGAGCCAAATAAAAGGTTGCATCTTAGAGGAATGGGTCTTTATGTGTTGATGACTTAGTGTTGGAAAGAGGGTGTTCAGCCATGGGAGAGGCTCAACTAAGGTGATGAGTTAGTCATGCAAATCAGAATGAAATCTGCCCTAGTAATAGAAAATTAATACATAAATACCACCTACTTTCCCAGCTACTGCGAATTATGAAGTTGCCTTGAAAAACAAACACCTCCCAATAGAATGCTCAGACCCAAAGAGCATTTAAAATCAGGAGTTTATGTGTGGCAATGGTTTATAGAAGATAGAAACGTAGCTCAGTATTACTTTGGTTCTACCTCTAAATTTTATTTTTGAAGGACCTAACTAATAACTTACCACAGCCTTTAAAACAGGAAAAAAAACACTTTGGAAAAAACTACCACAAATAAACTGGGACTTCAAAAAGTTTGTGGAAAAATGCAATGAAAAGACAGCAGAATGTTTCCAAGAACTTTCTGAAGTCCTCTGGAATCATTTAACCGAGTTTTACCATTACTACAATTGTAGGCTACAACAGATTAGTGTATTTATATTTACTGTAGAAGAACATGCGCAGAGTTTTCAAGAATGCATTGAATTCAGCTAAATCTGGTAACAAAATATTGCAACCTAAAATGAGTGTCAATATTCCTTTGATCTCAACTACAGTCAAGTAAACCCCTTAGGGGATTTGAGCTTTGAAGAGTATGAGTTTTGTTTTTGCTTCTTTTGGTCTCAACTAACCCTACTAAGTCATTTGTAGTAAAACATTTCCACTCTCCCTTCTGATTGGGCTGTGATATACAGTCATGCTTGGAAACATTTTTAAACCTTCAGGAATTCAAATTTCCTAATAAATCTGATAAGCAAACTCCATTTACACTGATTTCTAAAATGACAAAAGGAAATTCTGTTAATGATCCATGTTCAAGTACAACAGTAAAAATGAACTATGTAACAGTCAGGATTGTTTTGCCACAGTTCTAGACTTTGCATATTATTTAAAAATTATATATCTTTTAAAATGAATGGCACCTTTATTCCCTCCTCCTCCCCAGCACCCTTCCCCAAAGGAAAAGATACAGCTAAAAATACTGGATTTTCACACATTGTAAAAAAGGAGGCACAGAAGCTAAAATTCTAATTAAGATTAAAAAAAAAAAAGTTATGTAAATAATTTTATGTGGAGCTTATATAAACAGTTCAAATTCTGGACCGGACTGAATATAATTGCATCTAAGCAGTAAAGCTAGTGTTGCTTCCTCTGGTTAATACAGAAATTTAAAATTTTAAAAAATAGCCATTTTTTAAGTAGACCAAAAAATTAGAGATGGGGTGGGATGGAAAAGCAGGAGCTGAGGACACGGTGTCAAGTTTTCTTTTCTGACAAATGAAAAACACAAAACAAAAATGGAATCTTTCTCTACTTTGTCTTGCCTGAGAACTACTGTAAAGTCAGTACCAGTAAATTACACTTAATCACCCACAAGTACATTTCTCTGAAGCCTATAAATACTATATTAGTAATACTAAACTATTTCCATTGGCTTATTTGTAAAAAGAAAAATATATTATATATTTATATTTTTATAAAGTTAATTAACACTGAGGGCAAAGGAAAGGGAATGAGAAAGTGTATAATCACAGTTTCTCTGGACACAGTAATCAAACGGGGGGTCTTGTTCAAGCCACCTGGTCAAGCAGTATCTGAGGAAGAGTCATAAGAGGCGGAAACGATGAAATTGCCGCTGTTGGAGTGGCCAGCCACTGACTGGGCGGCCTGCTGGCTCAGATTGTTACAGATCAGCACCAGCTGGTTGCTCTGGGCCTCGGACAAGGTGCTGCAGCTCTGATACACACTGAAGTTGGTTTTCCTGCCGGGGATGTTGCCTTTCTCACACATGGTCTTCACCATCTTGGCCAACTTGTTCTTGCCGAGAGCCTGGCAGTTGTACCAATGCAGAGCTGCCAAGTTCACAACGGGCTTAATGGACAAGTAGAAAGGGGCATCCTCGTAGCGCATGGCAGGAGGCCGCCGCTGGGCATATTCCTTATAGTCCTGCACGGGGCAGGTCTGGGGGGCATGCTGGGTGGCATATACACGGGAGTCTGTTCCCCCTCTCTTGGTTTTGGCATTCAGATCACCAGTGTCTTGACCCATCCATTCCAAGTATTCCAGACCTGTTTCTGTTACTCGGAGTCGGATATCACCCCATTTCAAGGTAGATCCATGGAAGCCTGTGCAGTGCCCAAAAGCTTTTGTGTTGTTGAGCCATACAAGGTTGAGCAGACCCTCAGGATTATAGCGACTTAGAAGTCCCCTTTTCCGCAGGATGAGCTCATCAGCAAAGGTGAGTTTCATGGATTTGTGTGGCTTATTTCCTTTTCCTTTGCAGCGGAGCTCAATTTGTTTTTGTTTCAGGGCTTCTTGGGAACGCTTGAATTCCTTATCTCTGGTGATACTATAGCCATACCTGTGTTCTTTCAGGTACCGCTCAAGCCCACACTGGTAATTGGCCAAGCTGTTGGGTTCATATTCAGACCCATCCTTCTGCCTGGCATCAACAAAGAAGGAGGCAAGGTAAGCATCCAACTCCTTGCAAGGGATGACATAAATCTCTCGTGTTTCAGAAGGATACTTGGAGATGAGGAACTCGCGGAAATTGCGGAGCGCGGTCTGCGTGCTCCGGATGGTTTTCTCATTCTGCTCCCTGCTGAGCTCAGCTGCTCTTTCATCCTGGTCTGCAACAAATTGGGGAGGGGAGGGATAGAGAGGGTGTTGATGAGTTCAGACAATGTACTTTCTACTCTGAAATAAAGTTTCCTTTTATAATGAAAAGGGAAGGAAGGAACACTTTTACAGAGATCACTGATAAAACATTATTTACATACCTGTCACTTTATAATAACCACCCTTCAATTTTACTAAATGTACTAGACAACAGTATGGCCTATTACAAATAAAATGAGCATCTCATGTCATTGCCACAGTTTAACGCAGAAGGTTTGTGGGAAGAGTGAGGTTAGAGGCAGAGTTCATTTCAGGAAAAATGCGAGAAAAACGCGGGATGCTTATACTACTACATCGTGCAAGAGCCCCATTACAGCTAACAAACACAGGCTGAGGCACTTCATTTGTGAAACTAGAGGTTGCACTGGTTCCACTTTATTGAATTAAACTAAAACATTTATAGTTGTTATTTTAACACGTCACTAGAGATGGATATTAAAAAGTTATTAAGCATCTTTATGGTAGACATTTGCTCTCCTATAGCAGTACAGTTTATAAACTTTCTTTATATAATTGCTAGGCAGTTTATAATCAGTAATAAAAATATTTGGTATTTTAGAGGGCAATGAAGATGAAACATTATACTAAAAGACAGAATGAAAATTGAATTAGGTTATTATATTCAAGATGTAATAAATTGTTTTATTAATTTCTTATTTATATCCCACCACCATGAGGTGTCCCTTTTCATTACAGAACATGCATCATCATGTCATGCTGCTCTGGTAGCAGTCCTCACTTAACTGTGCATACCAATCACTCAGGATCTAGATCAAAATACAGACTGCCAGGTGCTAGGCCTAGAGTCTGCATTTTAATCAGCAACTGTGTGTTTGAACTGAGAGTCGAGATAACACACTTGGAGAGACAGAATTCTAATGCCTACATTGTATGCAAGAAACTGTACTCCATTTTACTCATTTCTTCATCATGATTAAATATGGTTTAAATTAAGTGGATTCCTTTCAGTAACATATAGTTTAAACTTGAGATTTTAACATTAACAGTGGTAAACATGAAAAATATATCTAGAAAATGTTTAGTGGGGAAAAAACTTGTTAGAATTTTTTGACCTTCATAAGAAGGTCAATTGAAACCCCTATAAAAATGAAATTTCTGATTCTAAAGTTTAAGTATCAGAAGCATTTTGTTTATTCCAATTATTTAGGAAATCTTAAGATCAGTTTGTTGGGTTGTGCAGTGGGCCTCTACTACATAAAATAAAAAATGAAATTTCTAACAAAATGGATTTAACTCATCAAATACTATTATGTTGTTGTTAGGTGACATCAAGTTGGTTCTGACTCATAGGAACCCTGTAGAGGATATTATTATACACACACATTTCTGAACAAACATGATATTTAAATATAACAATTCTAAGATAATTGCCACAATCCACATAACTTTTAAAAAATAAATGAACAAAAAGTCCACTAAACTAGATAATCACATACTTTTATCGACAACAGTTTTGAGAGACTACATTTGCAAAATTCAAATACACAAAAGCATAGCTTATGTTTCAAGAGACTAACATTGGTTTATGCTATTTTCTTCTAGTAGAAATTACTTATATATTGACAACACAGATGTACAATGGAAGCCAGGAGTTCTATGCTGCAAGTTTACACAATGGCTTCCTAACTGTTTACATGTAAAGGCTAAAGTACCAGCACTGTTTATTTTGGCTACTTGGTCAAGTATTTTCACAGTGGTCTTCAAACTTAAGTACATGAAAAACTTCCAAGAAATATATATTCACAGACAATTTTAGGGCAAATCTTTCCAGTTTCTCAACTTCCATATGGACTTTTTCTAACTTATTTTCCAAACATGAAAATTAAGCTTGTAGTTTTGTTACCATACTAGATCCACTGTGGCCATACTCCAGAGTATAAAAGACTTTGGAGAGGTACACACAACTCAGAAATCAATAAAGAAACCCAGAGAACTTCTTGTGCTTCTCTGTCCTACATATACTTCAGTATAAGGAAAATTTACCAATAGAAATAAAACATTTAGGTCTTAGTTGGGAGGATAGAGAAGACCTCATTCATTTTGCTGAATAGGAGGAAGGAAATGGCTGTAAAATCAAGTAAATAAGATATCTCTTGGTTTATACCCAATATGATTAAGACCACAGAAGACCAATAATCAAATGTATAATGATTACAATTATATTGCATTTATCTCTAGTTTAAAAATTTTTTCGGATCCACTTCCTTTTAAAAACTTTTTATAATATATAACATAAATAAAGTACATGGATTATTTTTCATACATGCATAGATTAATTTTCACAGATTTAACATCTGTATATCCATTCATCAGATGAAGAATATGATCCTCACTACCAGTACCCCTGAAGCCTTCCTCAGACCCCTTGTCCCAGTCACTACCTCCCACACAGAATATCCACTATCCTGACATCACAGATCCATTTGACCTATTGCTTGCATATGTGGACTCTTAGAAGGTGAACTCTTTTCTGCCTGGATTCTTTTGCTCAACCTTATGTTTGTGAGTTTAATCCAATCTGTTGTTTATTGATGAAGAAAGGGACTGAAACATCTGTGTTCTGTGTTCTCAAAGTCAAATTTTTTATAGAGACCTTAAAATATTCACTGAATGTTTTCTGATCACACAAAAAATCTACTATATGAAGAAAAGTTCCAGTCCTGGAGATTTTGGCATTGGTTCATAAATCAGCAATCAGTGTATGTGGTAAGAAATACAGCTTGACTTCTAAATAGCACTGTTGCTTATCTAATGCTAGTAATAAGCACTTCTTTTTTCAGCCCATAAAAAATGATATACTATCAAGATCATTTTTAATTTTCTCAAGAGAAGCAGCAAGCAAATTGATGAGTCACTGTTATTAATAAAAAAGACATTCAGTGTGATGGTTAAATGAACTTATTAGCAAAGTTGTGATTAGTAACAAATTCTAAAAACTGAATGTGGGCAAAACCCTATATTAAAAATACTGAATGAAGCCAGAGGACAGAGCAGCAGCCCAAAATACACAAATACCAATTCTTTGTTCTAAGCAGATCAAGTACTAACAATTAGAAATGAAATTTTACAGATGGTAAATGAGCAAGCATCAGGAAAACGTCTCCTAAGGCTTCCATGAATCCATGCACTTACCAGTCTAATCAACACATGGACCCAGCTCTAAAATACAAGGTAGGATCTGTCCCTATAAACCTGCTCATCCTCCTAGTCAGTGCCTGACATCTGAGCACCACTCTTGCCATTTGCTGTCCCTCTCTTCCACTTCTGATCAACTCATCAAGTCCCTCTGCTTGAGTTCATTCATCCAAGTATATTTCCTGAGTAACTAATTCAGGTTTGGAAGTTAAGAAAATGGAATTTGCAGGGATGCGGCATAATGAAAACAGCACTTGCTTTTGTGGAATTTGCCACATAGTGAGGGAAAACAGACAAAAGTAAGTAGATCTTCAACAGACAAACTGGGACAAGTGCAGAGAAGAAAAATAACAGGGTATTATGAGAAAGAAGAACACTGACCAATATTTGGATGAGTGTTCCAGAAAGGCCTAAGAAGACCTTTTAGCTGAGATCTGAAAAACAGAAAGCTAAAGAGTGGGAGGAGAAGCAGACAGAACAGCTCTTGAGAAGCTCTTACAATGGAAACTAGGTTGGAAAAAGAACGAATACCAGTGTGTCTGGAATTAAATGAGCAAGAGAGAGGTGTGAGGAAAGGTTTAAAAGCCTATAGGTGCCATATTACGAAGAGCCTCACAGGCCTTTTGAAATGATTAAATATTTTATCCTAAGAAAACAAGTTTTAAGCTACATGGTCAGATTTGCTCTGTTACAATATAAATCTATTTGTCTTCCCCACGCTAAAAAAAAACTTCAGTAAACTGCGTTGTATGAGTGGGAAGCTTTCTTTAATTTTCTTCTTCATCTCCTTTTTTTCCACCTAAATATGAAGGGCAGGAATTGAGTTCTGTCTAGATGACCTGGTACAAAACATTTCCAGACCATGAAATGATCCTTAATCGGAGCTATCTTGGTAGAAGCAAAAGGTCAAAATCAGAGGGAACAAGAGAACATCCAAGTCAACAACACAACTACCTTACCCATCTTCACTCCCCCATCTTCCAAAAAGAACTAAAGATGGAAGTTTGAGCTAGTCTTATGTAGATCTTAAAGAACCAGCAAACACTAGCTTATGTACAGCTTACAGTCACACTGTCCTGCAATGTGAAATATTTCATTATATTTCCCATGCTGCCTTTAGCCTGTAACCTCGGTGAGGAGAAAGGAAGAGTTAGCAGCAGCCTTAGTCTTAAAGCAGACAGCTCTTCTATTCTTATTTATATAGTCTCCATGCCCTATTAATTCAATTATTTCCCCATGGATTTGTCAACTCTGAATCCCAAGTGCCAGCATGGGAACACACCACAGCTATCCAATAAATGTATGAAGACTGAATAAATACATTAAAGGAGTTTAAACTCACAGACCCTCTGTGTATATTTTGAATGACTGATCATTCCAAGTTCTGACTTGAACTTCTTGACACATGTGGCTTTCAAAAAATAAAATTTTGGGATACTTATCTTTCCCCAGTCCTTTTACTTCCTTTGTTGTTGTTGTTAAGTTCCATCGAGTCAGTTCTAACTCATAGCAACCCTGTATAGGGTTTCCAAGGAGTGACTGATGAATTTGAGAACCACCGAACTTACGGTTCAAACTGACCTTGCTGTCCAGTGCATTATACCACAGCGTCAAACCGGGACTCCTTACTTTAGTTCCTTTATATCTACTTAATATGTATATACCAAAGCAGTGGTGTTTCAATGGTAGAATTCTCACCTTCCATGCCAGAGACCTGAGTTCAATTTCTGGCCAATGTAACTCAAGCACAGCCACCACCAATCTATCAGTGAAGGGTTCCGTGTTGCTATGATACTAAATATGTTTCAGTGGAGTTTCCAGGCTATGAAAGGCTGGAGATCTACCTCCAAATATCAATCTATGAAAACCCTATGGATCACAATGGTCCAACCCACAAATGATCATGGGAAGATACAAGACTGAGTGGAATTTTTGTTCTGATGTGCCTGGGGCACGGGGTCACCATAAGTCGGGCTTGACTTGCTGAGAGCTAACAACAAGCTATATACCACACCTTGCTGGGTGTCCATCTGTTAATTGTATCACTAATATGGATTTGATTATACGTAGGGAGGTTGGATAGATTTTCTATGCAGAAAGGTGTAAGTGATCTTGGTTCTTTGAATAAGTAGTCACTTATTCATGGTCTGTACAAGAACCATAATACTTATCACTCACAACTGAGTCTAAACTTCTCAAAAAACGAAATCATCCCATAATACCTAGTAGAGTGAAATGGACCTTCAACAAATGTAGACAACAGATTGTAAGGTTTTAGATTACTGCCTCTTAAAGCCCTGTAATCTGAAGAAGGAACCCAAGGTATCGCCTCAGCACAGGCTCAGGAATGTTTACTGACAGACTGAGTAAAGTTTTCAAGCACACACTGTTTTTTGTACTTATTTCCACAGTCTCTATACTCCATTAATTCAATTATTTCCTTCCTTGTTAGGAGACAGTATGGAAAAAACATATAATTATTGCAGTGTTTCATATTTTCACTTAATTTGGGTAGACTGATACCAGATTTAAATTCAGATCCATTTGCTCTACTGTGGCAGTATCCAGTTGAAAAAGCAAAACTTAGCTATCATATTCCTTTTGTGATTTTATTAAAGCAATGCAGCTGAAGCAATAAACAATGCTTTCTGATATTTAACTTTTTTATTATTTTCATTTAAGACAAAAGTGTTTTGTTTTTTTCTAGCTTGTTACATGATAGGGAAAAGAAATGTTTGAATTATCTTTGAATGTCCATTAGTTTATTAAACAAGAATGTATTTTAAATTTGAAAATCAAAAAGAAAATAAAATCTGGTGAAAGACTGCAGTTTGAATTAATAGGATACTGATAATTGTTGGTCGACTGCTAACCACAAGGTCGGCATTTCAAACCCATGAGCCACTCCTTGGGAGGTGTGGCTTTCTGCTTTCATAAAGATTTACAGCCTCAGAAACCCTACACAATATGTCGCTGTAAGTTGGAAACCAATTCAATGCACTTAACAACAACAACTGTCTGTCTAGCATTTCAAGAAGACCTGTGGAGGAGTATAGTCAAAGGCAAGTCCCTGATGGGTATGAGGATTATATCCTGGCTGAAGAGATGAGTATTACATAAAATGAATTAAATAGACCATGCTAGGCACTGTGTAATCAGGCACTGAGTTATGTGGCATGGGTCCTATAGGAATTTCAGGGGGACAGGGTGGGGAGAAAAGAGAGACATCAACAGAGTTTATGAAGCATTTGTCACGCCATTCCATAGAGGCACTGGGCAACTCGGGTTAGGCTTTAAAACATAAGTACTATTTAGTTAAGCAGGACAGAAAGGTAAAGATTCTAGGAAGATATTCTATGTGCAAAAACAAAGAGATGGAAAATAGTCTGACTTGTATTTATGAAGACTATAAAACCTCAGCCTGGTTTGGGGCTGGGGGAAGAACTGAAGTAGAGAATAAAGTGAGATCTGTGGGCTGGACACATGGAGAGTCTTATACAGTAATTATGATTACTTGTTTCTCCCCAGCGGGCTCTGAGCTCCACAGAGCGGAAACTTCACTGCTCTATTCCAAGTGTCGTTGTTGCCAAGTGACGTCGAGTCAGTTCCAACTCATAGTGAGCCTGCACCGGGTTTCTGAGATTCAAAACAATTAAAATGCTCGGGGTATTAAAAAGAAAATGATGCCTGGTTGATAATCTTAGGAAATAAGACAACTTTATTTGTTAGGGGGGACAAAATTCATATTTGTCATTATTCACATTTCATTTTTGAAAAGAGCAATTGGCCCTATACAATTTAATGGGGAAAAAATAAGCAAACAAAGTCACATTTAAAGGTATGTGGAAAATAAACTGAGAAAATCTAAATTACCATAAAATGTAGGAAACAGTGTCTTCTTTATCCTTTAAACACCCAATTCTATGCAGATTGTATGCCTTCTCTTAGAAATTTAAAATGCTATTTTTTTAAGATTGTTAACATCACTAATTGAAGCCAGATTTATATGTTACTATATCTATCTGACCAACAGGTTATTTTATTTTATTTTTTTTAAATGTTTTTATTTTGCATTGAGTGAAAGTTTACAGGGCACACCATCAGCTTCACATTCAACCATTCATATAGCTTGTTTCATTACATTGATTATTATCCCCGCCATATATCATCAGTTTACAGTGTTTCTCTCTATCCTCTTTAGCTTTTTTTTTTTTTTTTTTGGATGTGGAATTTACAGTCTCGGATTTTAGGGAAGGTTTTTACATTTGTCTGTGGATATCCAGTGACCAACAAGTTATTTTTATGCTTGGTTTATCTTTTCCAATCCTGAGACTAAGGCACATTTCTTATGTACACATTTAGAAGCTTTAAAATTTAAAACAATAGTACCAGATAATCCAGTATGATTTTAGATAGCATTTTTCACCTAAGGAGAAATCACTGAAATAGACATTAGTCATATGCTCATTTCTCATGATGGACATTAATGTTTCTGGAGAATTTTCTCCTTAATAGCAACTTAGAAGTCAGAAATAGTGCCCAAAAGATACCTGTGTTTAAGAAACAAATACAGAGGCCCTAAAGTACAAGCGAAAAACTTCCATCTCTTTCTCATGCATATTAACTGTTGACTCTATTAATTAGACTAGGCTGAGACACTAAGGTTGAGGTGAAATATCACAAGTACAAAGGAGACCAGACATTGACCTTGCAAATCTTTTAAACAAGAAATTAACGTAACAACAACAAGAGAATCCTGGTGTAGTGCTGTAGGATAAGCACTGGATTGCAAAATTGTTGGGTCAAACCCACCAGTCACTCCTTGGAAACCTTATACAGAGACCCCAAGAGTCAGAACCACCTGGATGGCACTTAACAATAACAGATAGGGTCCAAATGAAAACACCCCACTGCTGCTGAATCCATTCTGAGTCTTAGTAACTCTATAGAACAGAGAAGATCTGCTCCAGAAGGTTTCTGAAGCTGTAAAACTTTATGGGAGTCACTGCCTCACCTTTCTCCCAAGGAGCGGCTGCTGTGTTCAAGCCACTGACCTTTCATGAGCAGCCCGAAGCTTAACCACTGTGATACCAGGGCTCCCTCTATGCAGTCCAGGAATTTGCATTTTTGACAAGTTTTCAGATTGTTCTAGTACAGATGTGGTCCATCCTGCCTCACTTGTCCCACAGTATCTAGGAAATGACTCTTCTTCCTTCAAATAAACTTCAGGAAGCCTTCTCTGAAGTCCAAATCCGTTTCCAGTCCTCCCATTGCTGTGGTTACATTACCTCCCACACAGATTTTTCTGGTCTGACATTCTTTTTTTTTAATTGTGCACACAGAACCATTTACTTAATAAATATTTGATGAATGAATGACTTTAAAGAATTATTTCCCCTCTGAAACCTAATGTATTCAGTTCCCCTACTTCCCCCATCCCTAATTTCTCATAAGTTTCTCTTTTAAGTTCATTACTATTTCCTTAATTGTCAAAGACCACTTTTCAAATCTTCCTTACTTGACCCCTTTCAGACCACTTAACATGGGTTAGCATAGCAGTAAATGCTTCATGGCTCCAACTTTGCTACTGATTTTCTGAGCTCAAGTCCCAGTAGAGTTTAATTAGCTGTGTGAATCCATGCAAGTTTTTAACCTAAGTCTCAGTTTCTTCAACTGTAAAATAAACATAATAATTGTACCTATCTCTTAAGAGCTGCGTGACAATTGAATGAGAGAGGAAAGTAAGCCATTTAGTGCAGTGCTGAGTACATAGGTCATGCAGTTCAACTCTCCTCTCCAACCTCTCAACAAATAATAAAAAGAATGATAAAGGTAGCACTGCTTAGAAAATGCATTCCAGTCCATCCAGTCAATCTTCCCAACTCACCCGAGCTCATCTGATGTTCATGTTTTAAACTGTGGCAAATATTTGCTCATTCTGTCAAGCTATAGTCTATAAAGGCCAGCAGTGTTAGGCATTTGTGCACAGGTGAACATATCCTCCCCACTGAGATATGTGAACCACCAGAGTTAATATTTATATTAACTTCCATTTTATAAGAGTTAGAATCTAGGTAAGCTTATTGTGTCGCTATATGAGACATGTGTGACTGTATATTAATTCAGTACCGTACTTGTTGTTGTCAGGTACCAGCCAGTCGATTCCAACTCATAGCAACCCTATGCACAACAGAACAAAACACTGCCTAATCCTGTGCCATCCTCATAATTACTGTTATATTTGAGGCCATTGTTACTGTCAATGAGTCAGTGCAACTATTGGGAGTCTTCCTCTTTTTCGCTGACCTTACCGTTTACCAATAAACAGCATTCTTATCAACGGAGAAGAGATTGAAATTGTCAAGGACTTCATTCTTCTTGGATCAACTATCAACACTCATGGAAACAGCAGTCAAGAAATCAAATGACATATTGCATTAGGCAAATCTGCTTCACAAGACCATTTTAAAGTGTTGAAGAGCAAAGACGTCAGCTTGAGGACTAAGGTGCGCCTGACCCAGGCCATGGTATTTTCAATAACCTCATATGCATGCGAAAGCTGGACAGTGAATAAGGAAGACCATAGAAAAATTGATGCTTTTGAGTTATGGTGTTGGAGGAGAATATTGAAAGTGCCATGGCTGCCAAAAGAACCAAAAGATCCATTCTGGAAGAAGTGCAGCCAGTGTTCCTTGGAGGCCAAGATGGCCAAACTACATCTCTCATACTTCAGACATACTGTCAGGAGGGACCAGTCGCTGGAGAAGGATATCATGTTAGGTAAGGTGGAGGGTCAGAGAAAAAGAGGAAGACCCCCAACGAGATGGACTGGCCAACTGGCAGCATCGATGGCCTCAAGCATGGCAACAGTAGTGAGGTTGGCCCAGGATCAGGCAGTGTTTCAGTCTGCTGTGCATAAGGGTCGCTCTGAGTCAGTACCAACTCGATGGCACCTAACAACAACAACCCTTTACCAATTTTCTTAACTATCTAGTGCTGTTATAAAAGAAACATTGCAAGTGGATGGCTATAACAACTAGAGATTTATTTTCTTACAGCTTAATACGTGACAAGTCCAGGTTCAGAGTGGTGGCTCTAGGAGAAGACTTTCTCTTTGTCAGCTCTGGAAAAAGGTCCTTGTCTCCTTTCAGTATCTATGTGTCCAGCATTCCTTGGAGATCCACATATGTCTTGCCATAAAATCTTCTACTACATCTAGGAGCTTCACACTGTTAGGACCCCAGTAACAAAAAACGCACTCTACTCCCAGTTCTTCTTTTCTTGGTAGTAGTAAGTCCCTTAATCTCTACTCACTTATCCACAGAGTCAAACACTTTTGCAGAGTCAATAAAGGACAAGTAAACATCTTACTGGTACATTCTCTACTTTTAGTCAAGATCCATCTGACATCAGCAATAGTATCCCTAGTTTCACATCCTTTTCTTAATTCAGCTTGACTCTCTGGCAGCTCCCTGTTGATTTACTGCTGCAAACGTTTAAAAATTATCTAAAGCAAAGTTTTACTTCCATGTGATGTTAATGATATTGTTTGATGAGTTTTGCAGTCCATTGAGTCATTTTTCTTTGGAATGGGCACAAATATGGATCTCTTCCAATTGGTCAGCCAGGTAGCAGTCTTCTAAATTTCTTGGCACAGGTTTAAGTGAACACCTCCACTTAAATGCATCAGTTTATTGAAACATTTCAATTTATATTCTGTCAATTCCTGCAGTCTTGTTTTTTGCCAATGCCTTCCAGTACAGCTTAGACGACTTCCTTTAGTACTATTAATTCTAAACCACATACTACCTCTTGAAATGACTGAGTATTGACCAGTTCTTTTGATGCAGTGACTCTATTCCTTCCATTTTCTTTGGATGCTTTCTGTATCATTCAATATTTTGCCCATAGAATCCTTCAATATTTCATGTCAAAGCTTGGATTTTTAATTCAGTTCTTTCAGCTTGGAAAATGCTGAGCATGTGATTCCCTTTTGGTTTTCTAACTCTAGCTCTTTGCACATTTCATTATTAATACTTTGTCTGCTCGAGCTACCCTTTGAAATTGTCTGCTCAGCTCTTTGACTTTCTTCCATTTTCTTTAGCATGTCTACATTGGAGAGCAAATATCTGAATCTCTTCTGACATCCATTTTGGTCTTTTCTTTTTTTCCTGTCTTTTTAATGACCTTTGGCTTTCTTCCACTATGATGTCATCTCAGAACTCTGGATTTTGGTCAGTAGTGTCTAATTCATCAAATCTGTTCTTGAGATGGTTTCTACATTCTGGTGGTATATGTCAAAGGCCTTATTTTGGCTCTCATTTGTTGTTGTTAAGTGCCTTGAGTCAGCTCCAACTCACAGCGACTCTGTATAGGGTTTCCATGGTGTGGCTGATGGATTTGAACTGCCAGCCTTACAGTTCAACCTGACACTGCAATCCAGTTGCATTATTCTATTTTAATATTCTTCAGCTTCGGCCTGAACTTGCATATGTGGTCTGTTCCACAGTCTGCCCTGGCCTTGTTTTGGCTGAGGATGCTGCACTTTTCCCACAGATGTATTCAACTTAATCACTGGAATTCCATTTGGTGAGATCCATGTACATGGTTGGTTGGTTATGTGCCGTGGAGTCGGTTCCAACTCATAGTGACCCTGTACAGGGTTTCCGAGGCTGTACGTCTTTACAGGAGCAGAAAGCCTCAACTTTCTCCCACGGAACAGCTGGTAGTTTCAAACTGCTGACCTTAAGGCTTTCAGCCCGATTAGTAACCACTACGCTACCAGAGCTCCTTATCCATGTATATAGTTGTTATTATGTTGTTTAAAGAAATTATTTGCAAAGATTAAGCCATTGGTCTTGCAAAATTACATCATTCAATCTCCAGCATCATTTCTATCGCCAAGGTCATAATTCTCTGTTTGCAACCTTCACATTCCAATCACCAGTAATTATCAATACATCTTGATTGCATGTTTGATCAATTTCAGACTGAAGAAGTTGGCAGATATTCTTCAATTTCATCATCATTGGCTTTTGTGGTGGGTGCGCAAGTTTGAATAATAGTGGTATTAACTGGTCTTCCTAGCAGGTATATGGATATTATCCTATCACAGACAACACTGTATTTCAAGACAGATCCTGAAATGTTCTTTTTGACAATGAATGTGACACCATTTCTCTTAAATTTGTTCTTTCTGCCATAGAAAACCATAAGATTATCTGATTCAAAATGGCCAACAACAGTCCATGGAGTCCTGGTGTGGCGCTGTGGGCAAATGTGTCAGACTGCAAAGTTGTTTCAACTGCAAAGTTGGTAGTTCAAGTTCACTAGCCACTCCTAGAAAACCCTATATAGGGTCACTATGGCACAGAATCAACTCAACGGCACTTAACAACAACAACAATGCCTAGGAGACTGATCTTTATGCTTTCAATTTTAATTCTGACTTATAATTTTCCTATATTCATACTTTATACATTCCACATTCCGATCACTAATAGATATTTACAGTGGTTTCTTCTAATTTTGAGTTGTACCCCATCAGCAAATGAAGTTACTGAAAGATTTACTCATCCACATCATTAAGGTTACTCTACTTTGAATGCGTAAGTAATCAGAAAATATCATTAATATCAAGTAAAATTTTGCTCAAGATAATTTAAAAAAATGGCCGCAATAGTACATTGACAGGGAAATGCCCGAGGTTGAAGCTGGATTCAGACAAGGATGTGAAATGACGGATATCACTGATGACATCAAATGGATTTTGGCTGAAAGCAGAGAATACCAGAAAGATGTTTACTGACTACACAACCGTTTTTGCTGTGTGGATCATGACAGGCTACAGGTAACATTGCAGAGAATGAGTATTCCTGAACACTTCATTGTGCTCAGGAGGAACCTGTACATAGACCAAGAGGGAGTTGTTCGAACAGAAAAAGGAAACACTAAATGGTTTACTATCAGAAAAGGTTTTGCCAGATCTGTATTCTTTCACTACACTTATTCAATCTGTATGATGAGCAAATAATATGAAAAACGGGATTACATGATGAATGTGGCATCAGGATTGGAGGAAGGCTCATTAACAACCTATGAGATACAGATGATACAACCTTGCATGCTGAAAATGAAGAGGATTTAAAATACTTAACTGATGAAGATCAAACAGTACAGACTTCAGTATGGGTTGCACCTCAATATAAAGAAAACAAAAATACTCACCACTGGACCGATAAATAATATCATGATAAATGGAGAAAAGACTAAAGTCAAAGACTCCATTTTGGTTTGATCCACTATGAATACTCTTGGGAGTCATAGTCAAGAAATCAAACAAAGTATAGATTAGGCAAATCTGCTGCGGAAGGCCTCCTTAAAGTGTTCAAAAGCAAAAATGACAGTTTGAGGACTAAGGTGCACCTGACCCAAGCCATCGTATCTTCATGTGCAAGTTGGAAACTGAATAAAGAAGACCAAAGAAGAATGGATGCATTTGAGTTATGGTGATGGGGAAGAATATTAAAAGTACCATGGACTGTCAGAAGGACAAACAAATCTGTGTTTAATGAAATACATCCAGAAAGCTCTTTAGAAACCAGAATTGTGATACTGTGTCTCTCATATTTTGGACATGTAACCAGAATGATCCTTAGAAGCTAAGATAGCCAGACTCTGTTTCTCAAACTTCAGACATATCAGGAGGGACCAGTCCCTGGAGAAGGACAGCATGCTTGGTAAAGTAGAGGGTCAGCAAAAAACAAAGGAAGACCCCCAATGAAATAGCCTGGCACAGTGACAGCAGCAATGTGCTAAAGTGCAGCAATGATTGTGAGGTTGGTACAGGACTGGGCAGTGTTTCATTCTATTGTGCATAGGGTTGCTATGAATCAGAACCAACTCAATTGCACTTAACCACAATTACTTTAAGAAGGCAGCTTTTCCCCAATCATATTTTGAATGCCTTCCAACCTGAGGTTCTCATTTTCCAAAACAGTATCTGACAGAGATTTCCTAGTCTTTCTTAGTCTGGAAGCTCTGCTGCCTGTCCACCATGGGTGACTCAACTGCTATTTAAAAATAACTTTCAGCATCACAGCAACACATAAGCCACCTCCGGTAAGACAAACTGACAGATGAGGGGAAATATATAGTATTTAACAGGAGTTAAATCATCGAATTCCCTCTTCCAAGAATGCTGAGTCTTTGAATTAAATCAACAGCTCCTTCGTCTCACCAAGAGATGTAGCATCCTTGTTTGAACTGACATAACTTGAGGACAGCCTGGTATGCTAGACAGTTGTGAGTTAGCCACATCTGCTTGGAAATGGATACATTCAAACAGGCTTCACATACAGAAGAGATGTAACACTGGGTGAGACCTATGAGGATATGAGAAAGCAATAAGGAGACCAGATGTAGAGTGCTAAAAACTAGATGAAGCTCCTCAAATCTCAAACTTAATTTCAACTCACAGAAAAGAAATTAAGCATTCTGCAGCAGAGTAAAAGTGAAAGGTGGGTAGAACAAGATAAATATTGTACTGTATTAATCACAATAAGCAGCATATTTGTCCCGGCCAAAATACATTCCTAAATCAACCTTAGAACACAGCTACATTTTTAGGCTTAGCAGCATGAAACCCACATAACTGTAATTAATGTAATAAATCATGTGGTGGACTTTTCTACAAAACCTGACACTATTCACTGACATACTGCTTATTAGAGACCGTAGAGATTTCTCCTTCATTTTTTTCTTTTATTATTATATTGCCACAGACACTGGATCAAGGGTACCCTCTTGATATGTATGAAATATCTACTGCTGGAGTAACACATAAAATAAAATAGTGAGTTGCTGCCATCAGGCTTAGACATACAAAACATCACAAACAATTTCTAAAAAGAATCTCATTTTTTAACTTTTACTTTCCTTGACTTGAAGCAGTTGTAGATGATACATGGATTCATTACAGATGTGACATTTATATTTTTCAGTTCAGCTATGAAGTCACAGCTTCACACATGTGGCTTTCCTTTTCAGTTCGTTCCCTGCTGACTACAATAGCATGTAGCACTGCGCATTGATGAAAAGGTATTACTTCAGCAGTGTACACAAGTTGGTTCTTGTTTTTAACATTTGCCTCTTAAAAAAAGTTTTTATTGAGCATTAAATCACTTCCAAAAGTAAAAATTAATCCTTCCATAGTTCAAGAATTCAGCCATAACTGTGTTTCATCTCAGTGAGTTTATATATCCTGAAATTTGCTTTGCATAAACAAGTATTTTCTAATTTACAAGTTAGAAAGATGAGGCTTTCTGCTTCAGTAAAAATTTACAGCCTCCAAAACCCTACACAGGGTTACTATGAGTCGGAACCAACTCAGCGGCACATGACCAACCAACCAACCAATTTAAAAGTATCAGAATTTTAAAAGCAAATGATTTAGAAGGCAACTATTCACAAAAGGTAAACAAAGGATATTTTATGTATTTTAGCCTAGTAAAAATAATCTATTAATTTTACCATAAAATACATGTTTAATAAAGCACCCCCTTTCCCACCAAAAAAAATATATATATAATACAGGAAGGGGTAAATGATGAAGCAAAATCTGCCTAGGAATCTGTCACTCATAAATCACGGGATATATTTTGATGTATAGCTCTCTAATTTAATATAAAGTAAAAATAATCATTCTTTGTTTACTAAGAATCTATTTCATTCTGTCTTAACCATATAAAAATTTTCTTTTCTGTCTTATTTTATTTTTCTCTGGAAATACTGCTCTGACATATGTTTAAGAGAAAAATCATTGTTAGCACACGAACCCCTGGATAAGCTACTATTTTTAGCATATTCTTTTACATCACCTAAAATTATAGATTTTTAAGACTTGAATGAAGATTTGACTTTTGATAGCTTACTCATCAGTGATGCAGCAATTTCTTTCCTGGGTACTCAGAATCCCATAGCCAACTCTTGCCCCATTCAGACTATGCTCCACACAGAAACTCAAGTGATTCTAAACTGTAGTCTGTTCATATCATGACCCTACTTAAAATATTTCCATGAATTTCTACCAGAGCTTTGAACCTCTCCATTCTGGTTCAATCCTCTAGTGAATATTTGCTTTTCCATTCCAGAGATACTGAATCTGAATTTACATTTTAACAAGAGTTCAAAGTGAGCTTATTAAAATGTACATTCTGATTCAGTATCTCTGGGGTCCAAAAATCAAATTCTGAGTAGTGGGTCAAACTGAAAGGTTTGGTGCCCTGATTCCTATTGCCTCACACGGCTTTGGGCAGTCTCACCTGTCTCATTTGACCCTATGCTCACCTGGGTCTCTTCGTTCCAGCCATTTTGTTGTGGTGGTTACATGCCGTGGACTCAGTTTCAACTCATAGTGACACTACGCACAACAAAAAACACTGCCTAGTCCTGTGCCATCCTTATAATTGTTGTTATGCTTGAGACCATGCTGCTATCACCATTCCAATTCATCTCATTGGAGGTCTTCCTCTGTGTGGAATTATAGGATAAGCACCTGATTGCAAGATTGGTTTGAAATGCAAGGTCGACTGTTCAAACTTACCAGCTGCTCCTTGGAAAACCCTATACAGTGTCGCTATAAGTTGGAACTGACTCAACAATACTTAATAAGAAACTACAACTATTTTACCAAGCATGATATCCTTCTCCAAGGACTGGTCCCTCCTGATAACATGTCCGAACTATGAGAGAAAAACAATAGCTTCTAAGAAGCATTCTGGCTGTACTTCTCCCAACATAGATTTGTTTTTCTAGCAGTCCATGGTACCTTCAACATGCTTCTCCAACACCATAACCCAAACACATCAATCCTTTGATGGTCTTCCTTGTTCAGGTGCAACTTTAACATGCATATAAGGCTATTAAAAACACCATGGCTTGGGTCAGGTGCACCTTAGTCCTCAAACTAACTTTTTTGCTCTTGAACACTTTAAAGAAGACTTGTGGAGCAGATTTGCCTAATGCAATATAATAAATCATTGGATTTCTTGACTGCTGTTTCCATGAGTGTTGAATATAGACACAAGCAAAATGAAGTTTGACAACTCCAATCTTTTCTCTACTTATCATGATGTTATTTATGGGTCTGGTGGTAAGGATTTTTATTTTATTTTCAATGAGGTGCAATTCATACTAAGGTTGTGGTCTTTGATATCCATCAGTAAGTATTTTTTAAGTTTTCTTTGCTTCCAGCAAGCAAGGTTGCAACAATAGCATATTGCAGGTTGTTAATGTGTCTTCCTCCAATACTGATGCCATGCCTTCTTCATATAAAACAGCTTCTGAGATTTATTTGCTCAGTATACAGATTGAATAATAACGGTGAAAAGATATAACCTGGCACACATCTTTCCTGATTTTAAATAATTCAGTATTCCCTTGTCCTGTTCTAATGACTGCCTCTTATTCTACGTACAGGTTCCTCCTGAGCACAATTAAGTGTTCTGGAATACTCGTTCTCTGTAATGTTATCCATAGCTGAAAGCCTTTGCGTAGTCAATAAAGCACAGGTAAACATCTTTCTGGTATTCTCTGCTTTCAGTTAAGATCCATTTGATGCTCACAATGATAATCCTTATTTCATGTCTTTTTCTGAATGCGACTTGAATTTCTGGCAGTTTCCTGTCAATGTGCTGCATTTATGGATTATGTTCAGCAAAAATTTTACTTGCATGTGGTATTAATGTTATTGTTCCATGATTTCTGCATTCTGTTGAGACACCTCTCTTTGAAACGGGCACAAGTATGATCTCTTCCAATTGGTTGACCAGGTGGCTGTCTTGCAAATTTCTTGGCATAGATTAGCAGTGCTTCATCAGCTTGTTGAAAGATTTCAATTAGTATTCCATCAATTCCTGAAGCCTTGTTTTCCACCAATGCCTTCAGTACAGACTGGACTTCCTCTTTCAGTACCATCAGCTCTTGATGATATGCTACCTCTGGAAATGGCTGAATATTTCCCATTTCTTTTTGCTACAGTAACTGTATACCTGCCAGGTATAGTGCCCTCCACTCCAGTTTTCAGAAGTACTCTTCTTTCAGTATCTCAAGAGTGTTTCTCAGAGCATATGCACACGTTGGGTTCTCTGTCAGGAACACCCTTCTTGCCTCCATTTTCAGGTCTCAACCTTCATTCTCAGGTCAAATGTCCTTCCTAAGGAATCTCCCAATATCCTCCCCTCACACCCAATATCCTTCTGCATTCTTGCCTGTCACAATATCTGTAACAGTTTGTAATTACCGACTTGTGTGATTATTTGATTAATGTCTGTTTTCCACTGGATGATATGATCTTTTATCTCCACCGATGCACATTCATGGTTAATGAATGAGTGTTGTTGTTAAGTGCCGTTCAGTCGGTTCCAACTCAAGTGACGCTGTAAGGGTTTCTAAGGAGCAGCTGGTGGGTTTGAACTGCTGACCCTATGGTTCTCAGCCATGTAACAGTAAACATTTAATGTTGTTGTTAGGTGCCATCGAGTTGGTACCGACTCATAGAGACCCTATGCACAGCAGAACGAAACACTACCCAATCCTGGGCCAACCTCACTATTGTTGCCACGCTTGAGTCCATTGAAGCATTTATAAATACTTATTAAATAAGTGAATCTGCCTGTCAGAAAGAAATACTCTAAAATTTCAGACAATTCAAAGCCAAAAGAAAATGAAAGGTATCTCCTTTTCTTTCCCCAAAATTCTAGTTATTTGTATATTTACTTCAACATTCAATAAAAATACCTACAATGTGGTAAATACCGTTTTAGGCACATCTATATATGAGTCCTGGTGTGGAGCTTTAGGGTAAGCACTAGACTGCTAATTGCAAGGTCAGTGGCTCAAATGCACCAGCTGCTCCTTAGAATCCACATACAGGGTTGCTAAGAGTCGGAACCAACTCGACAGCACTTTTAACAATAAAAACAACAATACATGTGGAGTTCCAAAAGTTCATGGAAAAATGGGATTAAAAAAATAACAGAATTTTTTGAAGCTCCTAAGGAGCTCTGGTAGTGTAGTGGTTACGAAGCGGGCTGTGAACTGCAAGGTCAGCAGTTTGAAACTACCAGCTGCTCTGTGGGAGAAAGAGTTAAAGCCTCAGAAACCCTGTTCAGGGTCGCTATGGGTCGGAACCGATTCGATGGCACTTAACAACAACAACATGTAGACAATAAAGCAAGCTAGAGACTGCAACTAGAACATTAGGAGCAGTTCTGTCAATTAATTTTTGGAGGACTAAAGAAAACCATTGGTTCAAGCCCTCGAGCAGCGCTTCCAGTGAAGAGGGAGGATACTGAGAAGAGAACCTTTACCATGGCAGGTGGGCCTAGTGGTGAAGAGCATGAACTTGGGAACCAAATTGCCTACCTCTAGATTACCCTCTTATAGTGTGACCTTGGACAAGGTTAGCCTCCCTCTACCTTAGTTTCTTCATCTGTAACATAGAATTGATTATATATGTTGTTGTTGTTGTTGTTGTTAAGTGCCATCAAGTCGCTTCCAACTCATTGCAATTCTATATAGGATTTCCAAGGAGCGGCTGATGAATTCGACCTTGTGGTTCAAACAGACCCTGCTGTCCAGTGCATTATCCCCTGCATGCCATACCAGTACTCCTAACTATATGGTGGTGGTGGTTAGTTCCAACTCTTGGCGGCCCTGTATAGGGTTTCCAAGGTTGTACATCTTTATGGGAGCAGAAAGCCTCATCTTACTCCCACGGAATGGTTGGTAGTTTCAAACTGCTGACCTTGAGGTTAGCAGCCTAACTCGTAACCACTATGCTACCAGAATGCCTTCCTAACTACTATATAGAGTCATAAAGTCCTGGTATGGCACTGTAGGGTAAAGCAGATCTTCCTATAAAGAGGGATAGAAAAGTGTTTGGTTAAGAAATCAGATTTTAGTTTTGCCCTTTATATGAAGACACATGCATTTTTTATGGGAAAGAAAATATATGAATATATATCATTAATAACATATTAATATTAATGTGCCTCTACAAAGTGGAAAATACGGCCTTGGTAATAGAAATTATGCTGGAGACTGTATGATAGAATAATAATGCAAGACCAGTGGTTCAAACGCATCAGCTACTCCTTGGAAAACCTATACAGTGTTGCTATGAGTTGGAACTAACTCTATAGCACTTAACACAAAGAGAGTCATGGGGAGTGCTCATGTGGTGCTATAGGATAAGTACTCAATCATAAGGTCGGTTTGAACTGCAAGGTCAGCAGTTCAAACCCACCAGCCGCTCCTTGGAAGCCCTATACAGAGTCGCTATGAGTCAGAACCGACTTGATGGCACTTAACAACAACAACAAATAGAGTCATGGAGTCCTGGTGTGGCACTGTAGGTAATCACTGGACCACATGGTTGATTTGAACCACATGTGGCAGTTCAAACTCCTCAGCCAATCCCCAGACACGCGAAACAAGGCCACTATGAGTTGGAATCAATTTGACGGCACTTAACAACAACATAGAGTCTTAGAGTCATGAGAATTGAGTTAACCCAAGTAATTAGTTCATAAGCACTCTAAACCAAACCAAATCCACTGCCACCAAGTTGATTCCCACTCAAAGTGACTATATGTAGGGTTTTCATGACTGTAAAACTTTACAGGGGTGAACAGCCTCATCTTTCTCTTGAGGAGCAGCTGGTAGGTTTGAACTGCAGACCTTGCAGTTAGCAACCCAATGCCTAACAGATAACACCACCATGGCTCTCTGAAGCACTTAATAATTATGCACTGGCTTTTATTGTCACTATTTTGCATGCAGTTGTGGCGCTGCAGGATAATGTCACAAGGTCGGTTTGAACCTCAAGGTGGGCAGTTCAAACTCACCAGTCATTCCTTGGAAACCCTACACAGGGTCACTATGAGTTGGTACCAACTCACAGTCAGTGTTGTTCAATAACAGCAGCCAGAGAGGGCTAACAGCATATCATTATCCTGTGTTTGGAGGCTGAATAAATACCGTTTTGATAATAGTCCAGCAGAAGGTCAGAAGTGAGTATTGGAAAAGTGTCCTCCATGAGTTTGCTGAAATTCTATGGCTTCAATGACTGAAAACAAACCCAAACACAATATACAAAGTAAATTCTTATGAAATTCAGTGATGAAATTCTATATGACATTATAAAATGTTATTAAAAACCTTTGAAAAAACCCATGTATTTATTCTTTTAAATTTATGTTCAATTTACATGGCTGCATATCTTATTTGTGTTTCTGTTGTTGTCAAGTGCTGTTAAGTTGGTTCTGACCCACAGGTACCCTGTATAAGGTTTCCGAGGAGGAGCTGGTGGATTTGAACTGCCGGCCTTGAGGTTCAAACTGACCTTGCAGTCCAGTGCATTATCCTGAGCACCACACCAGGACTCTAGTAAGAATAAAAATATGAAGACCTTTTACCTGAAATGTATAATTAAGTTTAAAAAATAAAGGATTTATTAATCAACTTGCAAACAAAAGATGTATGGCACACAGAGCAAGAGAAAAATGGATAAGACATAAAAATGGAAATATACTAAACTCTAATAAATGACCTCCTTGTTTTTTGAGTTAGGCTATTAATATTCATTAAAATTCCATCCAACAGGTGATAACCTAATGGATAGGAGAATATTAATTTCTCTAAGTGGGTCACTGGATAATAACAAAACATATTTTTGAAAAGTTCATTATAAAACTAAAGCTTTTTAAAAATACAGATTAGCATTTTATTACATATTCACAGATACAGATGAAACAGAAAAATAAAGTTTTTCTCTTAATAGTGAGATGACAACTTTCCACTGAACAGAATAATTATAATCAGTGTTAAGCAGCACTAATTAAAATAATATATAAAGCTAGCGATCGGTAACATAGATGTTAATATTTAATTGTTTAATGCTAATCATCTTGAATATTGAAAACGCTATTGCGCTGTAGAATAAGCATTGGACTGTTAACTTCAAGGTCTGTGGTTTAAATCCTAGTGGGTTTGAACCGCCAACTTGTGGTTCTCAGTCCAGTGCTGATGCTACAGTCATTCGAGAAATACCCATCAGAACCAAAATGAGACATCACTTTAGACTCACTAAGAAGTCTGAGAGCCCTGGTGCAGAGCTGTTGGATCGGTACTGGATTGGTAATCACAAGGCCAGCAGTTCAAACACAGCAGTGACTCTTGGAAACGCTATACAGGGTTGCTGTGAGTCTGAACCAAGTCAACTATACACAACAACAAAAAGATGGCTATAATTTAAAAAATGAGACAGTAAGTTTTGACAAAGATGTAGAGAGCTTGCTAAAAGACCCCTGGTGGCTCAGTAGTTACAATTCTCAGCTGATGATCAGTTTGAACCCAGCAGCTGCTCTGTGGAAGAAAGATTCCGCAATCTGCTCCTATAGATTACAACTTAAAACCCCACGGGCCAGTTCTACTCTCACCTGTAGGTTAGCTATGAGTCAGAATCGGCTGAGGATGTGCAACAACAACAGTAACAATAGATTGCTGCTGGGAATGAAAACAGTCCAATGGCTGTTCCTCACAAAGTTAAATACAGACTTTCCATCTGACTCAGAAATTTCATTCCTGGTATATACAGTCAGTCCCTGGGTAACAAACGGAATTTGTTTCTAACTATGTCGTTAAGAATTTGTCACAGCTTTGAACTGGTTCTGCCTAGTTCAGTCATGGCTAAGGAAGCATCATGAGAAGAGACCTAAATTTTTTTTAAAGTTATGATGAACCAGAACAATAGGTGGAATGGGAAAAATTACCAGTCAAAGCCTTGCTAAAACGTAACCTCCCTCATACAGAAGAAGGGCACCATATGTATTACACAGCAACCAAATCTCTTATCCTTGGATTTGGGGCACAGTCCAAAGCATCGTTATCTTGCTTAAGACGGTGATATACCACTCAAGCAAGGCATTGGACTGTGCCTCTTCGAATGTATTGTCAATGATCCAATCTCATGCATCAAGTCCCTCATAGGGCTCACTTCATCATTTTTGCTGTTCGGGGTACTGTGCCAAATCTGACCAATGGTAAAATTTCAGGTATGTTCCTGTTTTAATTCATCAGCTATGACAGGATCAGCTTAAAGGGCAAGTTGTTGTTGTTGTTGTTAAGTGCCATCAAGTTGGTTACGACTCATAGCAATCCTATATATACGGTTTCTGAGGAGCACCTGGTGGGCTTAAACTGCCAACCTTAGGGTTCAAACTGACCTTTTGATTCAGTGCTTATCCTATAATGCCACACCGGAAGTTGTCCATAATTCAAGCTTTGGTAACCTGGGGACTGGCTGTACTTAATAGACTTGAAGACATATGCCAATATAAAAACTTGTACAGAAACGTTCATTAACAGCATTGTCCCTAATAGAGCTAAAGTAGTAACAATCTAGTGTTCATCAGCTGGTAGCATGCTTTTCTTTCTTTGTATAACAACATACATATTACATCTTACAATCAGTGGTGTCTCAGATGCAATGAAATATGGTAACAACAATAACTCTGAGACATGCTATTGAGGAATTCTGAGCCAAGGATAGTTTGAACCTTATGCACTAACTGAGTCATTCAACAGAGAAACGTTCTTTCTTAAAGGCCCAAGGTAGTATAATTCATCAGGATAGAGAAAATGTCAATATAAAACACCAAAGCTATGAACAATATTTGAAGTGTCAAAATAACATAAAAGTGTGTCAACCTCAAGGCAAAGCAGAACAAATTTAGTTCTGGTTACAGAAGAGACAGAAAATAGTGTCAATCTTGTGAAATTAAGAAAAAGGGTTTCACCTAACCCCTCCGTTAACACTAACCCTAGTCCTAACCATAACCCTAACAATAAATGAAGTCCTAGACCTAGCCATAGTCCCAACCCAAGCTTCAATCCTTACTCCTACCTACCTCTTAACCCCTAAAAAAGGAAAAAAGGCTTCAGTGACCTTTTTGGCTTGTTTACCCTGGGGTTTTATATTATTTTACCTCTTCAGATAGTAAGAAATACAGACCAAGGATAAAAAATTAAGGCCAGACCTTTTTCAGTACTGAATTCCTAAGAGACGTCTTCTTTCTCTCTCTCATTGCCATCTGGTTGATTCTGACTCACCACAATACTGTATAGATGGTTTTTGATTATAAATCTTTATGGGAGCAGAAAGCCTCATCTTTCTCTCACAGAGCAGCTGATAGTTTTCAACTACTGACCTTGCACTGCCAAAAAAAGAAACAAATTTACATTGGAAGAAGTACTGCCAGAATACTCCTTAGAAGCCAAGATGGCGAGACCTCATCTCTCATAGTTTGGACATATTATCAGGAGGAATCAATCCCTGGAGAAGGATATCATGCTTGGCAAACTGGAGGGTCATCAAAAAAGAGGAAGCCCCCAACAAGATGGAGTGGTGCAGTGGCAGCTAGGGTTATGGTTAGGAGTAGGGTTAGTATCAAGGTTAAGGGTTGGGTGAAACCTTTTTTGTTAATTTCATAGGACTGACACTGTTTTCTGTCTCTTCTGTGACCAGAACTAAATTTGTTCTGCTTTGCCTTGAGGCTGACACTAACATTCAAAACCACTAACACTTTTATGTTATTTTGACACAACTGTGAAGGTGGCACAGGACTGGGCTGTGTTTTGATTTATATTTGCATAGGGTTGTTAAGAGTTGGAACTGACTGGACAGCACCTAATAATAATAATAATCCTTCTTGATGAGATCTAATATAATGTAATCACTTCCACGATAAGGTCAGCTATGAGTAGCCAATCAATTGAAAGTAAGTTTCATCAAAGCTGTGGCCTGCTTCCAATATATCAGACACTCTAACAAAGTTTCCAGGCCTTTTGCTGGGTCTGGATCATGTATCTAGCTCATCATCTGGCCTCAAGTTCTCTGAATTTGAGCAAGGAGCCTGTTGCATTGCCTGCTGATCCTGGGAGTTGTCAGTAACCTGCCATCTTACCTGCTGACCTTAGATTCATTCACTGCTGTAGCCAGAAGCCTTCTGTGTGACTTGATTCATCAGTTCTTGCTACTTCCTGAGCCAGAAGAAGCCTTCAGTCTGACATCTGAACCATGGACTTGGAACCTGCCCATCTCTACAACTGTGTGAGCCAATTTCCTTGATAGAAACCTTTGTGTGTGTATACATACAGATGAGCTTCATTGGTTTTGCTTCTCTAGAGAACTCAGTCTAAGACAGTTTGCTAAATTTAGATTGTTGTTGTTAAGTGCCATCGAGTCAGTTCCAACCCATAGTGACCCTGTATAGGGTTCCCGAGGAGCAGCTGGCAAGCTTGAACTGCTGACCTTGCAGTTCAAATGGCTTTGCAGTCTGGCACATTAACCCACACACAGCACCACACCAGTACATTCTGCAAATGAGGAAATTTCTCAGTACTATGTAGCTCCCGGTTTCTCAATATTATGTAAGACTCTAAGGCACTTCACAACAACAACAAACTTTAAATACACCTAAACAATAAATCAAAAGCAACTCAATGGCACTTAAAAACAACGAACAATAAACCAAAACCAAACTCTTTGCTGTCAAGTAGATTCCGACTCATAGTAACGCTGTTGCGAAGACAAGAATTGTCTAGTAGAGTTTCCAAGTTCTAAATCTTCATAGAAGTATACTGTCACATATTTCTACTGTCATCAGCGAAGCACTAAGTCACTGTGCCACCGAGGCTCCACCTAGATAATCTTATCTCATTGTTATAGGCTTCAAATGTATCTCTTTTAAAGAAATGATAAAAAGTCAATTAGCAAAGTTTTCTTGTGAAATATGAAGACAAATTTTACTGAAAAGGGGTAAGTAAACACTAGAGACAAAGCTGTTAAAATTGATAGTCTTTCTCAGACAAATATGCATTTGCACAACAGAGTGCAATTATCTTGATTTACTACTTTTGCTTTTCAAAAAGCTGGTACACAATTATTTTCTAATTCTTAAAAATAGTCACTAGTTCTCTAAAAAAATAAGTAGAAGCAATATTACAATTTTAATTTAAACAGGTTCATATTATTTTTAGCTGAATAGAAGGTGTTTCAAATAAATTATGATGTTGAATGGGTGTCCCACTGCCTCTGCACTTTTTTTTTTCTGCTAAGAGAGACTCACCTTAATTTATCATAGTGACTTAATTGTTCATTTAACAGCCTTTACCCATATATCATCCTAAAAGCAATCTTAATGTATTACCTAAAGGCAACCAATTCACAACACAGTCTTACTAAGTTATACACAGTCTGATTAACAGCATCTTGGATCTAGAAATATCTGAAATACAGTTTTATTTATTTTTTTAATTGGGAACATTTTGAAAAGGACAAGTGGTAGGATGCCTCTTTCTGATTAGTTAGGAATGGTGGTGGTGGTGGTGACGTGCCATGGAGTCAGTTCTGATTCATAGCGACCCTATACAGGGTTTTTGAGGCTATAAATCTTTATGGGAGCAGAAAGCCTCATTTTCCTCCCATGGAACAGCTGGTAGTTTCAAACTGCTGACCTTGCGGTTCGCAGCCTGATTCGTAACCACTACGCTACCCGAGCTCCTTGTAGTTAGGTCTAACTAATAAGAACTGGAACCATGTTGTACCGCCTGGGGCTGTATTCCAACAGTAGTACCATAGGTTCTTGAGCCTGTGCTATCTCCTGAAATGGGTGAATACTGACCAATACTGACCAAACACAGTGACTCTGTTCCCTTCCATCTTTTTTGGATGGTTCCTGCCATCAATATTTTGCTTATACAACCTTTGAATATTTCAACTTGAGGCTTGATTTTTTTTTTTTTCTTTAGTTCTTTCAGTTTGGGAAATGCTGACCATGTTCTTTCCTTTTGGCTTTCTAGCTCCAATACTTTGTCTTCTTTCTCTAGCAGCTCTTTGAAATCTGTTCAGGTGTTTTACACTATCATTTTTCCACTACTTTAGCTACTTTACATTTAAGACAAGTTCAGAGTCTCTTCTGACACCCATTTTAGTCTTTTCTTTCTTTCTTTCTTTTTAAAATAATCTTTCCCTTTCTTCATGCATGATGTCCTTGATGTTATCCCACAACTTCTCTGGTCTTCAGTCATTAGTGTCTACTACATCAAATCTATTCTTGAGATGGTTTCTAAATTCAAGTGTAAGATATTCAAGGTCATACTTTGGTTCTTGAGTGCTTACTTGTAATTTTCTTCAACTTGAAGTTAACGTTGCATATGAGCAGTTAATGTTCTGTGACAATACTGAACTTCTCCATTGTCTCTATCAACAGATGTAGTCGATTTGATTCCTGTGTATTCTATCTGGCAAGGCCACATTTAAAGTTCCTATTTATATTGTGAGGTAAAGGTATTTGTGATGAATAAGTTATTGATCTAGCAAAATTCTATTACTGCAGTTTCCAGTGTTGTTTCTGTCACCAAGGCCATATTTTCCTACTTTTGATCATCTTTTGTTTCCAACTTTTGTGTTCCAATCACCAGTAATTATCAATGCATCTTGATTTTGTGTTTGATTAATTTCAGACTGCAGAAATTGGTAAAAATCTTCAATTTCTTAACCTTGGCATTTGTGGGTGACATGTAAATGTGAACAGTAGCATATTACATGATCTTCCTTATAAGCATATGAATAGTATCCTACTGATGACAACATTGTACTTCACAATAGATCTTAAAGTGTTCTTTTTGACAATGAATGTGATGCCAATCCTCTTCAATGTGTTATTCCTGGCATTTAGACCACATATTTGTCCAATTCAAAATGGATAATATCAGTCCATTTCAGCTCACTGATACCTAGGATATTGATCTTTATTCATTCCATTTCATTTTCACAAATTCCAATTTTCCTACATACTTATTTCATTAAAAAGACATCATTATTTATTTATAAATATCTCTATTAATAAACATTTAGGTTGGTAATCAGTTTTTATCTTGGTATCACAAATAAAGATGCAATGAATACTCCTTAGGCTTGGAGACATCACATTCACAAATAATTCCCTGGCTTACCACAGATTTTCTCTAGTGGAGCCACTCTGGCCAACTTAGACCTCTGACCCAACTTGCTAGATGCTGTTCTTCTGCTTTGAGAAACAATATATTTGCCAAAGTGGATTATTCTAGATGCTTCTGATTCAGAGTCTAGTAGGGGTGCATTTGATTGAAAGGCTAAAGTTGTAAGACAGTGCCCTCTCTGACATCTAAACTTGAAAGCAAGTTTCTGGATTATCCAGCGGGGGAGAGTGCAGATACATGAAGGAGAGAATTCTGTAACATAGAAAGTATTCAAAGCTACCAGGTGGCCATAGCGAATGACATTAGTTTTCTGCACAAAGGGGATCTTGCATTCCTAAATCAGCACTATTCAAGTTTTAATGTGCCACAAATCATCTGGGAATCTTCTGAAAATGGAGATTCTGATTCTGAAGAACTTGGATGGGACCTGAGATTCTGTATTTCTGATGTGCTCCCAGGCAGATGACACTGTCTATGGCCCATAATTTTAAAAATAATGGATATTATTGCATAAAATAGGAGCCTTGGTGATGCAGTGGGAAAAAGCATTAGGATACTAACTGAATGGTCAGCAGTTCAATTACACCAGTTACACTTAGAGAGAACAATACTGCAGTATCTTTGTTGCTTCAGTAAAGTTTTACAGCCTTGGAAATCCTATGGGACAATCCTACACTGCCCTATAGAATTACTATGGGTAGGAACTCAACAGCAGTATGGTTTGCTGGATGAAATCAGAATCTACTATTTAACCATTTTGAAAATACAGTAATAGCAATAATAAAGGTGGGGATTATAGCTTACTGAATGTTTGTCATATGGTTACTGCAACAGGTATTATTACTATCAGTGCTTTACAAATGAGTCAACTGAGACTCAGAGAAGTGAAATTACTTAGCCAAGACCACAAATAACAGGAGCTAGGATTGGGAATGAACCCAGATATCTCTGATTCTAAGAACTCAGTGACCAAGCTCTGTTATAGCAATAGCCAGGGCTACATACTGCATTGATCCTCAGATGATCAACCCTTTATGACAGGAAGAAAATGAGCTCATAAGATGATTCTGAATTTTACTCTGTCACACTTATTTTACAGAATTTATATCTCAGATCTTCCTATAAAGAGGGATAGAAAAGTGTTTGGTTAAGAAATCAGATTTTAGTTTTGCCCCTTCTTATATGAAGACACATGCATTTTTTATGGGAAAGAAAATATATGAATATATATCATTAATAACATATTAATATTAAAGTGCCTCTACAAAGTAGAAAATATGGCCTTGGTAATAGAAATGATGCTGGAGACTGTATGATAGAATAATAATGCAAGACCAATGATTTATTCATTGCAAATACCTTTTTTAAACAAAATAAAACATGAACCACACCAGATGGAATACACAGGAATCAAATCGACTACATCTGTGGGAAGAGTTGATGGAGAAGCTCAGTATCATTAGTCAAAACAAGGCCAGCTGCCAATTGTCAAACAGACCATCAACTGCTGCTCTATGCAAGTTCAGACTGAAGCTGGAGACAATTAAACAAGGTCAAAACATGACCTTTTTGAACATATTTCACCTGAATTTAAAGACCATCTCAGGAACACATTTAATGCGTTAAGCACTAATTACCAAACCCAGTGAGTTGGGGGGTGACATCAAAAAATCATCATCCATGAAGAAAACAAAAAAACATTAAAAAGACATAAAACAAAGAAAAAACCAAAATGTATGTCATATGAGACTAAAAGTTGCTCAAATGTAGAGAAGTTAAAGCAATAAGAAGAAATGAGGAAATAAAAGCTGAACAGAAAAATTCAAATGGCAGCTAGAGAACACAAAGTAAAGTATTATAATGAAACGCACAAAGAGTTAGAAAATCAAAACAGAAAAAATGCTCAGTACTTTTCAAGCTGAAGGAACTAAAGGAAAATATCAAGTCTCAGGTTGCAATACTGCAGGATTCTATGAGTAAAATATTGAATGATGCAGGAAGCATCAAAAGAAGACGGAACGAATACATAGTCATTGTACCAAAAACAAATGATCAATGCTTGAACCATTTCAAGAGGTAGTAAATGATCAAGAACTGATGGTACTAAAGGAAGACATCCAAACTATACTGAAGACACTGGCAAAAAAAAAGGCTACAATAAGTGACAGAACACAAATTGAAATGTTTCAAAAAATTGATGCAGCACTAGTGGTACTTACTCATCTATACCAAGAAATTAGGGAGCCAGCTATCTGGCCAACTGACTGGAAGAGATGCACATTTTGGCCCATTACAAAAACAGGTGACCCAATGGAATGTGAAAATCTCCAAACATTATAATTAATATCACATGCAAGTAAAATTGTGCTTAAGATCATTTAAAACAGCATTACATACAAAAGTAGCTGCCAGAAATTCAAGCAGGATTCAGAAGAGGACATAGAACAAGAGACATCAATGATGAGGTCGGATGGATCTTGACTGAAAGCAGAGAGTACCAGAGAGATGTTTATCTCTGCTTTATTGACTATGAAAAGGTTTTCAACTGTATGTGTCATGACAACCTATGGATAATATTTCAAAAAAAATGGGTAATCCAGAATATTTAATCATGCTGTTGTTATCGTTATTGTTGTTAGGTGCCATCAAGTTGACAACGACTCATAGTGACACTATGCACAACAGAACAAAACATTGCCCGGTCCTGGGCCAACCTTACAACTGTTGCCACACTTGAGGCCACTGATGTTGCCACTTTGCCAATCCATCTCGCTGGGAGTCTTTCTCTTTTTCTCTGACCCTCCACCCTACCAAACATGATATCCTTCTCCAGCAACTGGACTCTCCTGACAATATGTCCGAAGTATGAGAGATGAAGTTTGGCCATCCGGGCCTCCAAGGAGCACTCTGGCTGCACTTCTTCCAACACAGATCTGATGGTACTTTTGGCAGCCCATGGCACTTTCAATATTCTCTTCCAACACCATAACTCAAAAGTATCAATTCTTCTATGGTCTTCCTTATTCACTGTACAGTTTTCGCATACATATGAGGTTATTGAAAATACCAC
>NW_006408587.1:500740-514518 GCF_000296735.1 Chrysochloris asiatica
TAATTTGCCCAGAGAATCCTTCAATAACAAAAGTCGAGGCTTGAATTTTTTCTTCAGTTCCCCCAGTTTAAGAAATGCTGAACGTGTTCTTCCTTTTTGGTTTTCTGATTCCAGATCTTTGCACATTTTGTTGTAATATTTGACTTTGTCTTCTCGAGCTGACCTTTGAAATTTAAGGAGCCTGTAAATATACCAACACATCAGTGATTCGAATAGAAAAAGGGGATACTGAATGTTTTAAAATCAGGAAAGGTGAGTGCTAGGCTTGTATCCTTCCACCAAGCTTATTCAATCTGTACAATGAGTAAACAATCCGAGAAGTTGGATTATATAAAAAAAGAACATGCATGAGGACTAGAGGGAGACTTCTTAACAACCTGAGGTATGTGGATAACACACCCTTGCTTGCTGGAAATGAAGAGGACTTAAAATACTTACTGATGATCAAAGACTACAGCCTTCAGTATGGATTACACCTCCATGTAAAGAACACCAAAATCCAGTTGTAACTGGACCAATAAACAATATCATGATAAATGGAGAAAAGAGTGAAATTGTCAAAGACCTCATTTTTTCTTGGATCCACAATCATTACTCATGGAAGTAGTAGTAAAGAAGTCAAACAAGTTTTGCATTCAGCAAATCTGCTGCACAAGGTCTCTTAAAGTGTTTAAGAACAAAGAAGTCAGTTCGAGGACAAAGGTATGCCTGCCACAAGCCAAGTTATTTGCAATCACTTCATATGCATGTGAAAGTTGGACAAAGAACAAGAAAGACTGTAGAAGAATTGATCCATCTGAATCATGTTGTTAGTGAAGAATATTCTAAGTACCATGATTGCGAGATTTTGTGACTCAATCTTTGGACATACTGTCAGGATGGATAAGTCCCTAAAGAAGGACATCATGCTTGACAAAGTGGAGTTTCAGCAAAATAGAGGAAGACCCACAACGAGATGGATTGGCAGAACAGCAGAAACTATAGGCTCAAACATAGTAACAATTGTGAAGAGCGTGCAGGTCCGTGCAGTGTTGTGTTCTATTGTGCATAGGGGTCTCTTAAGAGTTGGAAGTGACGTGATGGCATCTGACAACAAGAAGAAAGAAAATGGATGTATTTGTTAATCAAATATTCCTTATGTTAGAATACTGTTCTACTATAACGTCTTTGGATGGTACACATAACACTCCAATCAGTTCTTATAAAACACAAAAAAAATTTTTATTACTCAATAAAAACAGCAAAACAAAAACACATAAATAGTAGTAAGTATCTTTGGTTTGAGCACTTGTGTGGCACTGTGGGATAAAGCGCTGCACCACAAAGTCAGTTCGAGCCACCAGGTTGGTGGTTCAAATACACTAGCCGCTCCTTGGAAACCCTATACAGGGTCTCTAGGAGTTGGATTCGAATTGATAGCACTAAACAACAACAATCTCTAGTTTGCTGGCCAGCTTATATTCTCTTAAAACCAGTATACAGAATATCCTTGGAAGACACACACCCCTGCTATCCCCACACTCAAAAATGTGGTTTGTTTTAGATCTCAGTATCACCTCTTGGGTAGGGCCAGATGCCCCATAATTGGTTCAGGAACGGATGTGTAAACACACTCAATCGGAGATAATCTCCAAGATGTGGCTGAGAATGCTCTAACTCAGGCTCTGTGTACTACTGGACATCAAGCTCAGCAACACCACCAGCTATCTTGGAATAGAGGGATTGAGTGTCTGCAGACAGAACTAACCTGAGGAAGTCAAGATAAGAAATGGAGAGAAAGGAAGTAGACATTGTTTGAGACCTGGATGAATGTCTGAAAATATGTCATTGGACTATAAAAAATTTAATTTCCTCTTTTAAATTTAGTCAGGTTTTCTGTTTCTGACAAGAGATTGTTTATGTGTGTCAACACAGAAAGTAACATATACATTAATCGGTTTTTAAAAGCTCATGAAACTCAATTTTATATCAATAATTTTTCAAAAATTATTCTGTTAAATGCTTTAACTATACTCCTCTTTCTCTCTGAAATTATTTTTTATCTATAAAATATAATTAAACAGTAAAAATTAGAAAATAAGATATAAGATCAATAAAAGCAATTAATCTAGAAATAGACCCAATTATGACTACAAATGTGATATGTGAATCAATTCAGTTGGGAATAGGAATTATTCAACATAGGATGTTGAAATGCCTGGAAAAATAATAAAGTGAGATTTGACCCCAAGATATATTCTAATTTTAGAGTGAAATGTAGAAAAGAGAGAGAAGAGACAAGAGAATGGAAAGCCGAACTAACTAAAGGAACATATTGTTACTGTTGTTAAACGCTGTTGAGCTGATTCCTATTCATAGCGACCCTGTATAGGGGTTTTATAGAGCGGCTGGTGGGTTTGAACTACTGACCTTCCAGTTAGCAGTCCACTGTTTATCTTACAGGTACATGTTTTTCTGATCTCTAGCTCATGAGCTGCTCCTCAAAAACCCAATGTAAGGTCATATGAATCAGAGCCAACCCGATAGCACTTAACAACAACAAGGTAAGGAAAGGACTTCCAAAACAGAATATCAAAGGCAGAAAAGATGATTGCTAGATATGTAAGTAGAGACTGACAGGCTAATCTTCAGAAAAGCTGATGAAAATCCCCATGTCAAAAAGTATTATTATTAAATTAAAAGCTATTGGGAAAATGTTTCTAATCTATATATATAACAGTCTAGTAGTTAATATTTGTAATACATAAAGAATGCATATGAATTCATTAGAAAAGGATAAAGATGTGTGCTTTCAAATTGCCATTATATGTATTACATACTATACCATATATGTTTAACAAACAAAATAAAAATGGATTACTTGCCATCATGAAACTTTTAGGAAAAGAACTAACTATTTATTAAGAGGAGTCTGCACAAAAAACATAAAAGAAGATGTATATATTTAAGAAATATACACATACACACACAATAAAAATCCAGCTCATGATTTAATTTTTACTATGATAAATGCCCTAAATTTACAACAAAACATGAAAAATTAATGGAATCCAAGCTACTTGTAGATAGTCAATAATTCTTCAAATAATGTATGTTCTCTTTTTTCATTATTGTTTGCTGAGATTTGACTGAGGAGCACGACAAAGTTGACTTGAAAATTAATGATTTTATCACATCTTGATTAACATTTTATGACTGTATGAGCTCAGCTCTGAACAGAAATAAAAATGATTTTTCACAAGGGAAATAGAATTTAAATGGCATCAGTAAAGCTAAGCAAAATAAAATGCTTTCTCTTTGTTTCTGGCTGACTCAATTGTCATATGTCAATTTACTTATTTTAGAAATACTATTCAGAGGCATGCAGTATTTCTACTACAACTTGGTAAAGACAAGTTTTAAATGCCTGATTTAGCTTTCAGCTGGTTCTGTCCAAAACCTCCCTTCTTTGCTTAGTCTTGAGTATGCTTCACAGAAACTGCACACAGTCCCATGTACACAGTCATTTAGACATGCTGAATTCTAAGTCTTTTAGATCTATGTTTAGAAAGAAGATTTAACTGAACACACAGCACAAATAAATAAAACTTAAAAAAATAAAGCAAATGACTCAGCTCAGGATCTATGGAACAAAGGTACATTTGAACTTTATATACATGCCACAAAAGAAAACTGTCAGTTAGATATTTACTTGTCCCATTAATGTCTGTAGTCCAAATAGAGCTTCTTTAAAGCTAATGGTATCTAGCTATATAATATCCTTCCACACAAACTAGATCCTTGCTTTGCACGACTTAGTGGAGAAGAGCATGTGACACAAACAACAGTCTTACTTAGCTTTCTAGGTATACTGGCTCACTTTTCAAAATGAATTTCTGAATTCTACCTTCAAATGTAAATTAAATGAGAATGTAGACAACCCTGTGAGTAGAAGTTTCCTATTTTAAAAGAAAGAAAAGGAGAGTGACAGTCACCCCACAGATTCACAACTCTTTAAATGAGGAACTACTTCTATCCTATATGTAAGTATCAAGAGTCAGATTTCCTAGCATAAAGACTTTCACAGTCAACCTAATAAACATAACATTTTTCCAGGTCCCATGAAAGTTAGCCGAAGGTCATGTAATTACTCAGTGATTAAAGTAATATAACATAAAAGGAAAGAAGAAAGAATGGAAAAGAGGGAGAAAGGAAGAAACAGAATCTAAAGAATATAAGAAATTATTTGCAGAACTTATATCTAATAAGTGAAGTCCTGATGTGGCACTGTGGGTTAATGTGCTGGACTATGAAGTTGGTTTGAACTACAAGGTCGGCGGTTTAAGCTCACCAGCCGCTCCTTGGAAACCCTATACAAGGTCACTATGGGTCAGAACCGACTTGACACGACTTAACAACAACAAATCTAATAAAGGACTAGAATCCAGAATATACAAAGGACTCTTACAACTAATCAATAAGTACACAACCCCATTAAAAATGGATAAAAAAATTGATAGCAAAAAAATTATTAAAAGAAGACACACAAATGGCCGCAAGCATACGAAAAGACTTTCAACACCATTGTTTATTAAGGAAATGCAAATCAAAACCACAATGAGATACCACTTAACATCTAATTAGATAGCTACTTAAAAGAGGAAGAAGAAAATAGCTCTCGATAAGAATACGGAGGAATTTCAACCTTCAGACATTGATGGTAATTGTAAAACAGTACAGCTACTGGAGTCCTGTTGTGACAACATAGGATTAAGCCCTGGACCAACTGCAAGTTCAGCAGTTCAAACCCATAACTCGCTCTTCAGAAACCTTATACAGGGTCACTAAGAGTCAGGACTGACTCAACAGCACTTAATAACAGCAGCAGCAGCTATTTGGGGAACCATTTGGTGGTTCCTGTAAAAAGTACTCTGGTAGCGTAGTGGTTACGAATCGGGGACTGTGAACCACAAGGTCTGCCGTTTGAAACTACCAGCTGTTCCGCTGGGGAAAGATGAGGCTTTCTGCTCCCATAAAAATTTATAGCCTCAGAAACCCTGTACAGCGTTGCTCTAAGTCGGAACAACAACATAAAAAGTAAATAGAGTTACCATTTGACTCAGCAATTCTACTTATAGGCCATTCTCTTAGCAAAATAAAAATATATGTCCACACAAAAATTTGCACATGAAAGCTGATAGCAGCATGATTCAAAACAGCAAAAACTGGAAGTAACTTAAATGATAATCAACCGATAAAAAAAGCATGGTATATTCATGTAACAAAATAAGAGAATTCAGCAATAAAAAGAAATGAAATGATACAGCTACAACATGGAATAGCCTTGTTATTGTTGTAAAGTAATGTTGAGTTGGTTCTGACCCATAGCGACCCTGTATAGGGTTTCTGAGGAGCAGCTGGTGAACTTGAATCGCCGACCTTGCAGTTCAAATGGCTTTACAGTCTGGAGCATTAACCCACAGTGCCATGCCAGGGACGTGCTAAAATCAGTCACAAAACGCAACGTATTATACGATTCCATTTTTATGAAATGTACTGAATAGGCAAATCCACAGAAACAAAGAGTGGTTGCCAGATGATGGGGAAAAGAGGGGATCAGTGGTGACTGCTAATGGGTATAAGATTCCTTCCCGGGGTGATGTACATGTGCTCAAATTAGTACCTATAGATCCACAACTCTGAAAGGACTAAAATAGCTGAATTGTACACTTTTAGAGAGTGCATTTTATGGTATGTACATTATCATTCAATAAACCCACTATTAAAAAAAAGAAAATGGAGTAAACGGAAAAGTATAATTTTGAATAAGGATATGAATATTTTCAATTTATACTTTAATAGTGCAACCATTACTTTAAAAAAAAATCATAAATTGAAGGTTTTCTTTGGGTTGACACTAAGATTAGGAAAGCAAGTTTGCAAAGCAACTTGATTCTAGAAAATTAAAGGGTAGAGCACAGGTACTTCAGGCTCCCAGGAAGCTTTTCCCAAAATATTTGACTCTCCTGAAAAGGACTAAAAGAAACCAGAATGTGTCAGCTTTCTGTTTTCTATATATTCCTCATGTCTGTTCACCTTGTTCAGTTTTCACTTCTGGCCTATTAAATTTACATCATGAACTCAAAAGCATGAGACCTAAACTCCCTTGATGGAACAATGGCCAGATTAAATAAATCCAGAGTGTTAGAACTGCAGAGCAGTAGAATGAGAGAATTTGGATAACTGTTTTCTCCTCTCTTTACCATCCATTCCAGTTAGGCTCACACATTCCAGAAATACATGTTATCTGATTCTTTTAAATTCCCAGAATAAGACCAAATACTTCTTTTAGAAATGTTTGCTGCTTTTTAAAAACTTGTTTTAAATTGCCATACCTACTAAAAGGAGTAGAAATGCCAACTTAGTTCAGAAAAAAATGAAATAAGGTCATGGAAAAAGATAAGGTCTATAGTCATGACATGCCTAACCGAACATTATTTTAGCTTCAAGTAACAACCATGAGACTGACTGTTGTTGTATCAAGTGCCGTCGAGTCAGTTCCAACTCACAGCAACCCTGTATAGGGTTTCCGAGGTGGCAGATAATTAAAAATAACTTTCAAAATAACCTTACTATATAAAAACTCATCTTAAGGTTAGTTATCGACCTTAAATCGAATTGCAGTATCAACAGAACAAGCCTCTGAGACCTAAAGTACATCAGCTGAATAACTGGACTTAATTCACATGAACTTTCTTTATCATTTCACCTGGATGTAAGACATCTAATTATGTCTACCTATCTGAAAGTAATCAAAGCCTAAATTCTAGTAAGCGGAGTCCAGGACTGTAGAAGTGCTGGCGGCGCAGAACTGTGTGTGTGGAGGAGGGACTCACTGTCTCCTCACATGCCATACCTGGTATGCACTGGGCTGTGGCCTCAGTGGTGATGACTGCAGTGACCGGGGGCTGCTGCTGGCTGGAGCTCACTTCTGGCTCTGTGTTAATGGAAGGAGAAAGGGCTACCTCACAGGAGGAAACCTGGCTGGGCAGATGTGGCAGAAACTCTTCAGAAGCAACTTGCTCATCCTGTCCAGGCAGCTGCAAGGCAGACAGTGGGATGCTGATCTGTTTGTTAGGATTGGATGTGCTCACAGGCATTTGCATTGCCACCTGCTGGTTGGTGCCATGGGAACCAGGGGGCCCTCTGTTGGGTGAAGCCAGAGATACCCTGGCAGTCTTCTGGACAGCTGGTCTGGAGATCACAGAGGGGGAAGCAGACACACCATGTGGGTCTATCTCCGTACTGACCGCAGACGTTACATGGGGAGTCAGCTTTGCAGGACCTGCACAGGAAGGACCAGCTTGAGTCTGAGACTTAGGTTTTGCCATCTGTGTCAATGAAAGGGCTGGTCCATCCACCCCTCCCGTCAGTTCTGCATTAGCCACAATGTAATAATCTTCAGGAATCTCTTGTTTAATTTTCTTGATGATGACATCATTGCTGCATTCATCAATCATCTGAGGCTGAGAGCTTGAATGGAGAGAAGATGGGATTACACCAGGCCTTTTACGAGCAATGCTTTGGGGCCTCTGAGTTTGGGGTTCAAAGTCACTATCTTCATCTGTAACAGAAGACTCACAAACCATGTCAAACAGGGTGTTTTCATCCTCGTATTCTTCAACAGCTTCATCCAGTTCAGAGGGCTCGCTGCAGTAAGAAAAGTCACAAGAGTCTCTGGTCCGATTACAGTCTAGCTTTGCTTTCACAGCTCTCCCAGGGTACCTTTCAACAGGGCTGGTCTGTGTCTCTGAGGGAACCCCAATTATACTGGGACTATCAGAGTTAAAACTTCTGTTATCCTGGAAACAGACCCTCTCCTGGGACCCAGCTCTGCAAGTAGCTGTCAGTGGCCAGTGATAAGCGTGGCCTGCACTACAGCCCCACATTGCTGTCAGGTTCCCATGGGAACCTTCAGAAAGCAAGTGTTTCAGATTTGGAATGAGGCTGCAAATGGTCCCATGGCTGTGGGCCCAGCTGACCAATTTGGACAGATTCTCAGATGAGGTATGAAGGCAATCCTCCATGTTACAGGATTAGCTGCGTCTTTCCTAAAGGGAAATAATCAAAGTAAGAAGCCATTATTACCCAAGACACTCCCATATTTTCAATTACTTCAGTTTCCTCCAATTATGATCATTTGGCATCAAAAAGAAAAGCATTTCACAACTGTATTTAGCTGACATCACACTGCACATGGGGGGAAGGGCTCTAAAAAATATAGGAAAAAATAAAAATAGCTAGTATCTGCTAATTGTGGAATCTGAAGGAATTTTGTGTTAGTTTCCTTTATTGTTACAATAATTCCTGCATCAGCCAAGTAAAAAGGAAGGAAATGGGGGGAAAAATAATAATTATGCTATAAGGAAGAAAAAAAAGAAAAAGATGTGCCTTTTCATGGTACATTTTATTCTGAAGTCACAGAGGTTCAGTCAGCCCCCTAATAATAAAACGTACACATAATATTACCCATATTAACCAAGAGCATCAACTTCAAACTCCATCCTTTGCCATCAGAAATACATGTTCTTTATCTAGCAACCAGGTGACTTACCATATTGATATTGTTTTCAACTTTTGCCAGTGTGATGATATAAGGATCCAAACCTGCCAAACACTTTTTTTACACCAAAACCAAACACACTACAGTGCATCTCTCTTATACCTAAACACAGTTTCTCATCTTTTGTTAGTAAATGTTGTTGTTGCCAAGTGCCCTCAAGTTGGTTCCAACTCATAGCAACCCTGTATAATGTTTCTGAGGGTGGCTGGTGGGTTTGCACTTCCAACCTTGAGGTTAGTAGTCCAGTGTTTTCTTACAGCATCACATCAGTACTCCTTGCTAGTAAGCAATGTGTTAAAATATCTATAAAGAGCTAAACACATATTTTGGGCTGAAAACACTACAATGTGTCCTTCATATTGGATTTCAGAAATACATTCTTGGGAAGTCTACAAATCTGTCAAACTGTTGTTGTTGTTTTTTAACTGTTTTTATTTTTATGAAAATAAAAATAGAGTATTATGAATCGCTTGACTAATTACTTTATATTCAAGTACGGACTCATGATTTCAGTCAGTGAGCCCCTAACTTCCAATTTCTTAAGAAACCTATCTGGGCACTGTTATATTCATGCTGTATCCTTTCTACCAGATATAAATACAAAATTTCCCTTTTACACAGATAATTTTCAAATTAAAAACATCATGATTTGACATCATGAAAATGGTATCATGTGATGGTGGGGTAATAAGCCCCTTTAAGACTTAAAATAATGGAAAAAGGAAAGTAATTTAAATAAATGGCATATGTTTGTAATGGTTAGGGGTTCTGTGTCAACTTGACTACACCAGGATTCCCAGTGGTTTGGCAGTTGATAATTGACTATGAGCAGCCAATCAAAGGCTGTTTCCTTGGGGGTGAGGCCTGCTCCCAATATAACTGATACATGGGAAAGGCTCTTTCCCTTCCTCTCTCTCTTCTGCTGGGGACCTGGGACTCTACATTTTGTAAGCTATTTCCTTCTCTCTTCATATATATATACATATGTCTCACTGGTTTTGTTTCTTTAGAACATCCAGCCTAAGACAATGTTTATATAAAGGAAAATCATATACATTATGGTATTGGTGAAGAAAATTGAATATATCATGAATGGTCAGGGAACAAAGAAATATGTCTTGGAAGAAGTACAGCCAGAATGTTCCTTTGAATGGAGGGTAGCAAAACGTCATCTCATGTACTTTGGACATGTTATCAGGAGGGACCAGTCCCTGGAGAAGGACAACATGCTTGGTAAATTAGCAGTTCAGTGAAAAGGAGGAAGACCCTCAACAACATGGGCAGTGTCTACAACAATGAGCTCAAACACAAGAAAGATGATAAGGATGATGCAGGACTGGATAGTGTTTTGTTGTGTTTTACATAAGGTCACTATGAGTCAACAGCAACCTATGAGCATCCAACAGCAACAACAATGGCACAGTATTTGAAGGAAGATGGTGTATCAATTCAAATATATATTTTTAAGTGTGATATAAGCAAACCATAAAACTACATAAGCATGTTGTTGTTAAGTGCTATTGAGTTGATTCTGACCCACAGCAACCCTGTGAGGGTTTCCAAGGAGCAGCTGGTGAGCTTGAACCACCGACCTTTCAGTTCAAACGACTCTGCAGTCTGATGCATTAGCCCACAGTGCTACACTAGGACTCCTACATAAGCATATGGGATGCAAAAAGACTCACTATGCAGGTAAAAGCTATTATACAATAATAATCTAGTACCTTTGCTAAAGACCCCACAGTCAGGGGTGGGGGTGAGGAATACTTTAATCAGAAGAAATGAAATACAAAGGGGTTGAAATTATAAGTTTTATTAAACATTATTCACCTAATTCTATAGTATTCCCCAACCTTTGAGAAGCAACACGTAGTAATGCTAAACTACTTTTATGACATTCTGAAATTCTTTGGCAATCTCATGAAGAGGTTCTGCAAATTTACTTGAGTACTATAAGATGAAAACATTTTTCCAGCATTACTATTTCATATATAGGAGCTCTGGTAGTGTTGTTGTTGTCAGGTGCCATCGAGTTCGAGTCGGAACCGACTCATAGCAACCCCATGCACAGCAGAAAGAAACAATGTCTGATCCTACCCCTGGTAGCGTAGGGAGTTACATATTGGTCTGCTAACCTCAAGGTCAGTAGTTTGAATCTATCAGCTGCTCCACAGAAGGAAGATGAGGCGTTCTGTAAAGATTTACAGCCTCAGAAACTCTATACAGTGTCACTATGAGTTGGAATCGACTCCATGCCACATAACCGCCACTACTACTAATATATTTAATCAATGTTAAATGGAATCCTAGTGTGGTGCTATGAGGTACAGCACTGGACCACAAGGTTGGTTTGAACCACAAGGTTGGCAGTTCAAACTCACTAGCCGCTCCTCAGAAACCCTATATAGGATCTCTATGAGTCAGACCCGACTTGACAGCACTTGACAACAACCAACGTCAACTGGTAATTGTGAGACTATAATTTGCTGCTCTTTTAGGGCAATTAAATGAAACAAGTCTAAGCTAACAAGAAATAACTAATGTATACTGTAATATATTGTAAGTTTAATATAAACAGACTTAATGATAAGACAAAGTATTTCCAAAATGCTGAGACTAAGTAGATTGAGTTTGCTGACTGCCCTTACTGCCTGGTGATAAATTCTATGCTGAGCAATAATTTCTTGAGTACAATTTCTAACAACTGAAAATTAACTTTACATATTATTTTCCTGCATATGATATGGACAATGATCAGATTAGATACTCGCTTTTACAGAGTTATCAAGTGACATTTCATTAAAAACTGAAATTCAAGGACGTCTGGCTGGCAGGCTTTAGGTAAAATGTGAAATTTTGATTACCCTAAATTAGCCAATAAAGTTATAATGTTATTAATACTACACCATATGTTAACATATGCAAGTGGACAATATATATGTATTTTCTGTTAGGTGTTAGGTGCCACCAAGTTGGTCCTGATTCATAATGACCCTATGTAAAATAGAAGGAAGAAACCCTATGTCTGCCATCATCCTTAGAAGCACTGAGATGTTGAAGCCCATTGTTGAAGCTGCTTTGTCAATCCATAGCATGGAGGGTCATTCTCTTATTCATTGACCTTTTCCTTTAGCAAACATCATGTCCTTCTCTCGTGACTGGTTCCTCCTGATAACACGTCCCAATTACCTGATATGAAGTCTTGCTATCCTTACTTCTAAGGAGCATTCTGGCTGTACATTTTTCAAGACAAATTTGTTCATCTATCAATATTCTTCACCAACAACATAATTCAAATGTGCCCATACTTCTTTGATGGCCTGTATTCATTGTCCAGCTAGTGCATGTATATGAAAATGCCATGGCTTGGGTCAGGTATACCTTAGTCCTCAAAGAGACATCTTTGTTTTTATAAAACTTTAAAGAGATCTTTTGCAGATTTTTTTTTTTTCTATTTCAATGCAATACCCTGATTTCTGGACTGCTACTACCATGGGAGTTCATTGTGGATCCAAGTAAAATATTTATCATGATGCTTCTTATTGGTCCAGGTGTGATGATTTTTGCTTTCTTCACAGTGAGGTGCAATCCATGCTGAAAATATTTGATCTTCATTAACAAGTGATTCAAATTCTCTTTTCTTTCAGCAGACTTGTGTCATCTGCATATTGCAGTTTGTTGATAAGTCTCTAATCTTGATGCCACATTCTTCTTCATACAAGTCCAGCATTTTGGATTAGTTGTTGAGCACGCAGATTGAATAATGACGAAAAAGATACATTCTGATATACACCTTTCTGATTTTTAAACCAGACAGTATACCATTGTTCTGTTCAAATAACTGCCTCTTGGTCTATGTATATGTTCTACATGAGCACATTCTTTGTAATGCTACCCATAATTTGTTATGATCCACACAGCTGAATGCCTGTGCATAGTCAATAAAATGCAGAAAACATCTTTCTAGTATTTTCTGCTTTCAGTCAAGATCTATCTGACATCAGCAATGCTATCTCTTATTCTAGTTGCTCTTCTGAATCTGGCTTGAATTTCTGGCAGTTCTCAGTTGATGTACTATTTCAACAGTGTTTTAATTATCTTTAGTAAAATTTTACTTACATATGATATTAATGATATTGTTTAATAAATTCTGCATGGTTAGTTTACCATTCTTTAGAATGGGCACAAATATAGAACTCTTCCAATCAGTTGGCCAGGTAGCTGTATTTCACGTTTTGGGGGAATCTGAGTGAGGACTTTCAGTGTTGTAGCCATTTATTTAATGTCTCAATGAGTACTCCAACATTTCCTGGAGCGGTGTTTTCCATCAAGGCCTTCAGTGTAGTCTGAACTTCTTTCAGTGCCATTGGTACCATTTTGATCATATACTACCTCCTGAAATTGGCTGAACGTCACCCAATTCCTTTTGGTATAATGATTTTGCGTATTCCTTCCATCTTCTTTTGATGCTTCCTGTGTCATTCAATATTTTGCAATATTGCAACTCCAGGCTTGAATATTTTTAGGTCTTTCAGTTTAAACAATGGTAAGCATATTCTTCCCTTTTGGTTTTCTAGTTCCAGGTCTTTGCACATTTCATTTTAATACTTTACTTTGTCTCCTTGAATCACCCTTTGGAATCTTCTGTTTAGCTCTTTTACTTCATCATTTTTCCATTTTCTTTAGCTACTTCTATATTTAAGAGCAAATTTCTGAGTCTATACATTAGTAGTTACATTAAAATCAAAATAAAAAACACAATAAATACAGAACTAGACTTTCTACCATTAGACTCACTACTGACCATTGTTATTAAGTGTCATCGAGTTGGTTCTGTATAGGGTTTCTGAGTATGCATATCTTTATGGGAGCAAAAAGTCTCATCTTTCTTTTGCAGAACATTAGGTGAGTATGAACTGCCAATCTTTCAGTTAGCGGTCCAATGATTATCCTACAGTGCCACCACAACTCCTTATTAGAACCACAGGTTGACTATAAATCAGTAGAATTACAATATAATATTGCTACTACTGCTAGTATTTATGCATATTGAACAAATTTTATTTGCTAGGCACTGTCTGTAGGACTTGGCATACATTCCCTTATTCCAATAACCCTACTAAATAAAGTAAGTTATTATTCTCATTACAAATAAGTAGGTTAGGCCACTTAACAA
>NW_006408587.1:515326-517851 GCF_000296735.1 Chrysochloris asiatica
CCTTTCTGCCATGGAGTTGGAATTAACTAGGTGAAACAACACTGGTACAAAATAAGTGGCAAAGCCAAAAATCTGAACTTCACCTCACTCGTAAGTTTGTACTCTTAATATCATATAACACTGTCTCCTCTATTATAACAGTAGAAGATGTTGCCTGGGTCCCTATCACTTTAATGCTTATCTGAATTTATGCTGGATTCAATAGTTTTACTGAAATTGAATCTGCAAGTTTGTTTTGGCTTACAGGAAATATCAGGGCTATGAGCGTAAGTTTTCTGTTTATACATATTTAAGTAATATTGTAATGAAAGTGATTTAAGTCTACTAAAGAAGGTTTGTTAAAATATCTTTCTTTCAGAAGTTTGAGAAAAACTTTTACAGAACAAAAAAGAAAAAAAAAAGAGATAGGTATGAAAGTATTATATCACTTGTTTAAAACCTAACAAAGCAATCAGTGGACGTCCTGCTGGATGTCTTGTTACCTGTCCAACAGCCCTTGTAATCTATGTTTTTATATAGTTCTGAACCTTCAATCCTTGCTTTTGTTTTTTGAGTCACTAGATAAATTGCTGATGGATACAATAAGCATATTTCTTGGAAAATAAAATTTACTAAAATTGACACAAGAAAAAAAACAAAATCTGAGTAGTCATATACCTATAAAAGACACTGAATTAAAAAACAAAAAGAAAACAAACAACAACAAAAATGTGCCCCAAAAGAAAGCCTACACAGTTTCACAGGTAAGTTCTATCAAGCATTAAAGGAAAAAATAATGCCAATATCATGCAATTCTTTTTTTTAAACAGAGAAGGAATCCAACTTTTTTGAGGTAATCAAGATAGCCCCAATACCAAAACTTGACAAAGACACAATAGTAAAATTGTCAGATGTGCCAATATTTTCATGAACATTGCTGTAAAATTTCATTACAAAAAATCAGCAAACTCAATCCAAAATACATACAGTAGACATTTATTATATATACAGTAGACATTTATTCCTGATATAAGTTCTGATTAATATTTACACCAGGAATGAAAAGTTGGTTAAACATTTAAAAAGCAACCATTGGCTCTTCCACCGGAGGCCTACATGCCACCGTTGCTGTTGCCACCACGTCTCTAGTGATCCCTGATAAATTTCAGCACATTTTGTGAGTACTCAACACAAACATGGGTGAGTGGCAGAAAAAAGCCTTTGCCATCACTACCATTAAGGGTATGGGGTGAAGATATGCTCATGTGCTGTTGAGGAATGATGATCTCAACCTCACCAAGAGAGCAGGAGAGCCAGCTGAGAATGAGGTGGTGCATGTCATCACCATTATGCAGAACCCATGCCAGTACAAGATTCCTGGCTGGTTCCTGAACAGACAGAAAGACGTGAAGGACGGCAAATACAGTCAGGCCCTGGCCATCAGTCTGAACAACAAACTCCGTGAAGACTTGGGGCAGCTGAAGAAGATTTGGTACCACAGAGGACTGTGTCACCACTGGGGTCTTCATGTTCGAGGCCAGCATACCAAGACCACTGGCTACTGTGACTGTACTGTGGGTGTGTCCAAGAAGAAGTAAAACTCTAGGCCTTGCCTATTAACAAATCACTTATACATGCACACACACACAAAGCAATCAATGTAGTTGAACATACTAACAAGTCTACGGAGAAAATCATATGATCATTTCAACAGAGTTAGACATACGTTTCTCAAATTTAACACCCATTCCTAATAAAAAGAAAAATTAGTCTCTTAGCAAACTAATAATAACGGAAAACTTACTCAAGCTGATAAAAGGCATTTATGAAAAACCTATAGCTAATAGAGCCTAGTGTGGTGCTATCGGCAATTCAAACCCATCAGCTGCTCCTCCAGAACCCTATATACGGTCACTATGAGTCAGAACTGACTTGAAAGCAATTAACAAAAAAACAGCATAATTGGAGTCCTGGTTTGGACTATAGGATAAGCTCTGGCCCACTAACCATAATTTCTGCAGTTCAAACACAACAGCAGCTGCTTGGAAACTCTATACAGGGTCACTATGAGTTGACACCAACTTAGAGGGACTTAACAACAGCAATGATAGCAGACTTAGTGTAAAACATGGAATTGTTTACTCCTGAAATCAGGAATAAAGCAAGAATGACCATTTGCATCACTACTATTCATCATTGTGCAGGGGGTCATAACCATTAAAATAACACAAGAAAAAGAAATGAAAGGCAGAAAAATTGGAATGGGAAAAGTATAACTCACTATTTGCAGATCATGCAATGGCTAATGGAAAATCACAGGGAATTCACAAAATAATTGGTAGAACTCATAACTGAACATCCTAAGCAACATCCTAAGATAAAAGATTAATTAAAAAAAAAAAATTTTATATACGAGCACCAAAAATAGAAAATCATTTTAAATTCTATTAATAATATATAAAATACCTGGAAACAGTTCTAAAAATGATGCCTAAGGCCTCCATAAACATTGTTGAGAGAAATTAAGTATGGAGTGGTTACAAGTC
>NW_006408587.1:519916-535029 GCF_000296735.1 Chrysochloris asiatica
GCAAATCTGCTGCACAAGACCTTTTTAAAGTATTGAAGAGCAAAGATGTCAGTTTGAGAATTAAGGTGAGCCTGACTTAAAAGTACTCAACAAGAGCCTATGTACAGACCAAGAGGCAGTTGTTAGAACAGAACAAGGAAATAATGGTTTAAAATCAGGAAAGGTGTACACCAGGGCTGTATCTTTTCACCATACTTATTCAATCTGTATGCTGAGCAAATAATCCAAAAAGCTGGGTTATATGTATGAAGAAAAATGTGGCATGAGAATTGGAGGAAGATACATTAAAAGCCTGTAATATACAGATGATACAACCTTGCTTGCTGGAAATGAAAAGGACATAAAATAGATACTGACGAAGATTAAAGACTACAGTTTCCAATATGGAGTGCACTTGCAACAAAATTCCTCACAACTGGACCAATAAATAACACCATAAGAAATGGAGGAAAGAGTGAAGTTGTCGAAGACTTCATTTGAATGCTTAGATCCACAATCAACACTTATGGAAGCAGCAGTCAAGAAATCAAATGACGTTTTGCATTAGGCTAATCTGCTGCCTTGGAGTCCTGGTGTAGCACTGTAAGTTAATGAGCTGAACTGCAAAGTCATTTTAAACTATAAGGTCAGTGATTCAAGCTCATCAGCCACTCCTTGTGACAGAGTCACTATGGGTTGGAACCGACTCAATAGCACTTAACAACAACAAATCTGCAGCCTGTGGGGCACTACAGGTTAATGCGCTGGACCGCAAGGTCAGTTTGAACCACAAAGTTAGCAGTTCAAGTTCACCATCCGCTCCTCAGAAACCCTGTTATACAGGGTCACTATGAGTCAGAACTAACTTGATGGCATGTAACAACAACAAAAATGTGACGCACAAGACCTTTTTAAAATGTTCAAGAACAAAAACATCAGTATGAGGACTACAATGGTCTTCACCACAAGCCATGGAATTTTTCACCTGCCTCATATGTGAATGTGGAAGTTGGACCACCGAAGTATCGATGCATTTGCGTTATGGTGTTGGAAAAGAATATTAAGAGTATCGTGGACTGCCAGAAAAACAAATCTGTTTCGGAAGAAGTATAGTGAGAATGTTCCTTAGAAGCCAGGATGGTGAGATTTCATTTCTTGTAATTTGGACATTATCAGGAGAGGGAACAGTTCCTGGAGAAGGCCTACATGCTTGGTAAAGTAAAAAGTCAGCCAAAACAGAGCAAGACCCCTCAGTGAGATGGAATGACGGTGGCAGCAGACAGAGATGATGTTCTGTACTGCTCTACAGGAATGGCACACAAGCTTCCTGCCAACATGGTGTTCCTGAGAGTTATCGCCCAATACTACAGATAGAGGTCTCCTCCCAACCTCAACATGTTTTCAAAGTTGCAACCATTGCTCCACCGATCCAGAGTTCTTGACTGAGATGCTAAAAAGGGGAGAAGGGTTTTGTTTTTAAATTGTATAAAATTTTTTCTTTGTTTTCATCCATTGTCTTAGTTACCTACTGTTGCTGCAATAGAAGTACCACATGGGGGTGGGCTTTAAAGAATGGAACTTTATTTTCTCATAGTTTTAGAAGCAATAGTCCAAATCAGGTTCTTAGCCATATTGATTCCCTGTCAGTAGCACTGGATGTTGATCAACTTGGCTTACTGATGAACCTCACATGATGTCTGTCTTATAGTGCATGTGTTTTTGTGGTGTGTATGTGTGTTCTTATCCTTTTATAACTCAGAAATGTTTAAGTTTTGTCTGGTATTTGTTGTTGTTGTTGTTAAGTGCCGTCGAGTCGGTTCCAAGCCACAGCGACCCTGTATAGGGTTTCCAAGGAGCAGCTGGTGAGCTTGAACTACTGACCTTGCAGTTCAAACGGCTTTGCAGTCTGGCACATTAACCTACAGTGCCACACCAGGACTCCTTTGTCTGGATGGGATTGATAAAAGATGAGGGAGAACGGACTTCTGTGGTTCAGTCCAGGAGTGGAGATCCCTAGAACCATCAAGGGAGAAAAGCGAAAGTGTGAAACCCTGTCTGTGGAGGCAGTGACACTAGGGATGGAGGCAGAGACAATGATGTGGACAGAAGGAAGAGCTGAGGACTCTGAACTCAGGGAGGGAGAGGAGCTGTGTGCTGGCAGCTGGGGGTCAGGCGTGTGGGGTGTACCCTTTGGTTGTTTGATGATACATGCAGGGGATTTTGATCACTGCAATGAAATAAAACACGATAGGATGATTGTAAAGATAATGTTCACCCATGTAAACTAACACATAATTCACAATAAAAACTTTTTTTAAATTTTTAAAAAGAAATGATTAGGTTTAGGATTTTTGACTTCATTGACTTAAATGACTGTTTCTAAACCGAACCACATTCACAGAGACAAGGGCCAGGAATTTCCCATGTAATTTTAGGAGACATAGTTCAATCCATAACACCTGTGTTAATGATTTCCTGGATGTTACTTCTGAGTTACAACACAGTTGATCATTAAAAACCGCAGTTTCTTGGCCATATGGAGGGGAAAATACACCAATTTCAGATTTTTACACCTTTCAAACTAGACTGATTATTTTTTTTAATTTTGATTATTATTGATAAAAAAAAAATGATTATTTTTTATAATGAGCCTGACTGACCTCGGTCCCCACAGGCTGGTTGTTGACTTTCATATTTGCATTTAACTATATTAGGCCTGTGAACACTACAGATGCATTACTGTGAACATGGTGACACCCGACGAGGCATTGGAAACAAGAGAACAGTAAAGGCTTACAGCAAAAGATCCTTAATGCTGTCAGTCTGCCAAACTTCTTGAGGGTTTGAAGTATGACCACTCAAAGACACTTGTTTCAGGGATTTCTATAAGGATCATTAACTCACCTACAGACCAGAAGTAGTGAGTTTGCTGAGCTCTGAACAGATTATTGTGGAAAGACTCACTACTCTGACAAAGAAGGGAGCTCTTAGCAATCCAGATACCCACTATCAATATAATCATGGAGCAGCAAAACTGCACAAAACACAAAACGTTCACCAACAAGTTGACCAGTCCTCATTCAAATCCCCCACAAAATACCAGTGTCTACTCTGGGGAACCTGTTTATGAGTTCTCTCACTAATGTGGATGGTGCAAAAATGTGACCACATAAAAGCAGGCTGAATGTATATTGAAATTATAAAGTTTTCCAAAGCCTCAGAATTTGACCAAATTCTGGACTGTTGCTTGAATCATAAGCAAAATCATTTCAACAAACATCTTGCCGTTAACAGTTCTGGAGATTTTCAAGGCTGACACAACAGTTAATAAGAGAATGAGGTCTCATTACATTCCACAAATGCACTTCATGAGTTTATAAACTTACTAAGAAACATCTTCAGTTGCCACCTTGAAGGAAATTTGTTTCTTTAACAACCTCAGAAAACCCACACCCTAGACAAATCTCATTACACAGATAGTTGACATTATGCTATAAAGCCTTTTTCATAATTTGTTTCATTTCTGTTGTTGAAATATGTACTGCAGAATATACAACCAATTTGATAATTTCTCACCTAATCTTTGAGTTGCTATTGTCAATATGATCCTATATACAAGGGGGCTTCAAAAGTTCAGGGAAAAATGGAATAGAAAGATAATGGAACTTTTTAAAAGGCCCCTCAGAGAAAGATCTTAAAAAAGCACAAGCCTCAAGGCAGACATTCTTCACTAGTTAAGCCAACCTACTAACGGGTTTGGAAAACATTTTTGAAGATGCAGACATCATTAATTCATTCCAAAAACATTTACCAAGACTACTAAAGCGCTGAAGAGTCAATGTTATAACAAAAAGATACACACCTTGTTGTAAAACAGCTCACAACCTGGTAGTACACCAGTTAACCAAAACAAGCAACAAGAATTATAGCCCGCAGAGGATTATAATGGGGAACTAGAAGGTGCTAAGCTGCTCAGAGAAGGGACAGCTAATTTAGGCTCCTTGTAGTCAAGGAGAGCGTCCTGGAGAGAAGAAAACTTAAGTCAGTGATGATTAAATAGTAAAGGAGTTCTGGTGTGATGCTGTGGGGTAAGCACTGGACCTCAAGTTCAGTTTAAATCACAAGGTCGGCAGTTCAAACTCACCAACTGGCACATGGAAACCCTACACAAGCTATGAGTTGGAACAGATTCAACGGCACTTAGTGACGACAACAAATAGAAGAAGGCAGAGGACATACGAGTATCCCAGGCAAGAAAGGACATGGAACTTTGAAAAAGGTCAAATTCAGTATCACAGAAGCATAAACGATGGAAAACTCAAAATGTTTGTTCAACTTATAGGGCAATCTCTTCTGGTATGGCGCTGTGGGCTAATATGTCAGACTGAAAAGTCGTTTGAACTGCAAGGTTCGTGGTTCAAGCTCACCAACTGCTCCTTGGAAACCCTATACAGGGTTGCTGTGGGTCGGAATCAACTCAACAGCACTAACAACAACTCTTCTAGATCCTCAATACTGAAACAAGTTTGCCAGATTCAGGAAAAGTATAATCTTGGCTACCAACTCAAAAAACCTCTTCTGTTAGGTATCAAGAGCCTTCATTTACAACAACGAACAATGAACAAAACACGTGATTGTGTATATCAACAATAAATATCAAGTTCCAAGCAATCGGCAGCCATTATTCTTTGCAAATGGAAACCTGGAGGTGCAATGGAAAAGGTGCTCAGCAGCTATCCAAAAGGTCAGCAGTGTGAATTTGTCAGGCACGCCTCAGGAAAATGTAGAAACCCTATGGGTTTTGAAGTTCTACGTTGTCCTACGGTTTGCTTAGGGGTTTATTCTTTGCAATTCATTAATAAAAATACCTGATTTTCATTAATAAAATATTTGTGAAAAAGGTGAATACTAAGACAAATCTTTCATGAATATGACACTTAAAAAGAAAACAAAAACAAGTGTTACCCATGAAAACCATTGTCAGGCAAGTATTCAAGCAGCTACTTACTGCAGCATTATCCACATTAGTAAAAACCCAACTGTCTTTAAATGGTTGAACCCATTCAACAAAATGTGGAACTATATACAATGGAAGATTAGCCAAGAAAAAAGAAAAAAAACACTGCCATGGAATGGATTCCAACTCAAACTGACCCTATAGGTCATAGTAGAATTTCTCTATAGGGTTTCCAAGGCTGTAAACCTTTATAGAAGCAGATGGCCAAATCTTTCTCCTATAGAGCAGCTGGTGGGTACGGACTATGGACTATTTGGTAAGTAGCTGAGTGCTTTCATCACTGTGCACAGGGTTCCTTTAATAATAAAGAGTGTTCAGAAACGAAAGGAATAGCCTTCTGATACATGTTACAAAGTGGATGAACCTTGAAAATAAGTGACTAAGTCAGACACAAAATAACAAATACTACATGATCCTACTTACATGAAAAATCTAAAATAAGCAAATTTATACAGACAGAATATAACCAGAGACTAGAGGGGATACAGAGTTTCTGTTTGGCACGATTCCAATTTTTACAAATAGTAATAGAGGCTGTACAACACTGAATGAATTCAACACTTAAAATGGAATTTTTTACATACATAGATTTTAGCACAATAGCTTTTTAAAATTTTTTACAGTTATCCCTTCTATTAATCTCTATAACACCCCACAAGTAGAACTTGTAAAGTTTAACAACTCACATGAGTGTTAAAAGCATCATGTTTCAAAGGAATGAATTCTTTATACATGTATTTTTTTATCATCTAAATACATGATGTGTGTCAAGTAAAACAATCATTTCATTCTTTTTCAGTTTTCTCATATGTTCTGATTTCATAGCAAATAACTACAATTTTACATAAGTGAAGTAATTAAAATTAAGGTTGAAAGTTAAGGCAACATTTGAGAAGAATTATATTCTTCGTAAAACCTGAGGTTTCCCTGAGTTTAAAATTGAAAAGGTCTCTTTTAAGAAGGACTGCTGGCAGTGCAATTCTCTAATGTTTCCTTGATCAGCTGCTTTACTCTACAACCATCCACTGCATGTGAAAAACCAAAAGGGAACTGTGTGGGTTATGGAGTTTGGCAGGCACTTCAAGAACCTAGTCATTTTCACAGACCCCCGACTCTCTCAGACTAGCAGAATAGGTTGCAAAGCTCCACTTTTGGTATACCACCAAATAATCACATGACTTTGAGTAAGTCTCTTCACAAATCTTGATTCATCTATTTTTTCAAGCCAATAATTAGGCACATGTTATGTTCCCAGCACTGTGCTCAGTGCCTGAGACCCAGCATTAGATAAGATGTGGTCCTTATTCCCACTGGGTTTTAAGTCTAGCTAGAAACACATACAATTAAGTAATTACAGACCAGACTGCAAGTTATGGTGAAGAAGTAATGAGGACTTCAGGCTCCTCCTTAGTAAAATGAGGGGCTGGGTAGGAATCTTTACAACTATCTTATATCTGACATTAACTTCACATCTAACAGTATAAAACACTTAAAAAGCTTTTCAAGTCACGGAACATTTTCCCTATATTTTGCAGCAAAGGAAGCTATCAGTAAGAAAAAGCCAAAGAAATGAAACTAGCATACTGTCTAATGTAGGAGGGAGGATTTCAATGCACCAAGGTTAAGTACACAAAGAAAAAGAAGACATCTTCATTAAGGCAACCAAGACACAGAAAAGGCTTAAAATGCACCTTCTTTTACTAGTTAATGGGCAAAACAGAAATAAAAACATCATAGGGAAATATAAGTATTGTAGAAATACTGTCTTCCAATGGACTTCACACACCAGTTCAAATCTCTTCAATATTATAGTAATTCACAAGGTATTTTTAATAGAGATATTTTGCAATTTATTGACTAAACAGAAATGTGAAGTATCTTCTAAGTACAATAAATTATACTCGATGCTATAGCATGTTGTTGTTGTTAAGTCCCCTCGAGTCAGTTCCGACTCACGACGACACTGTATACGGTTTCCCAGGAGCAGCTGATGAGTTTGAACTGTCAATCTTGTGGTTCAAACTAAACTTGTGGTCCAGTGCTTTATCCCAACAGCACCACACCAGGACTCCAGGCTATAACTTAGCAGCAAATAAAAATCAGACCTGGGTATTGATCTTATAAAGTTCTAAGTTTAGTGAGAAACTTAATGAAGGAGTTAAGCTGTCAACAAAATTCTTCATACAAACATGAGAAAATTTATATCAAATGTAAAATATCATATAACCAAGGTATTCACTAGATCCATTATCATTTATAGTTAATTTTTTAGATCAGCTATGTAGAAGTAAACAGATATTTCTAACTACTTACAGAATGTTAAAATAATTTATTTGGACCTGTTTTCACATTTATAGGATGTGCCCATAGTGTCTTTTTCATAAAAGTATTAGGGGGTCTAGGTTGTTGTTGGCAGGATGCCTCTGGGTGAAAGGCGTTCTAGCTATCCAGAGTTTCAACCTGCTCAAGGTAGACAGAAGCCATGAAGAATGCTCCGTTTATGAAATCTCAGGGTAGGAAACTGTCTGAAGCCTCAGAATTCCTTTCAGAACTGCCAAATTACCAAGATGAAGTGAGAAACTCTTATGTGAGTTCCTGGTTTTCCTCCATTTTCAATAAAGCCAAATTCTATTTTGCAGACTCTAATCCCTGATTAGGTTAATGCGCTGGACTGCAAGGTCAGTTTGAACAGCCACTCCTTGGAAACCCTTTACAGGGTACCCTCACTATGAGTAGGAACTGACTCGACGGCACTTAACAATCCCTGATAGCCTGATGGATTATGTGTTGGGTTGCTAATCACAAGATCAGCAGTTCGAATCCACCAGCTGCTAATGTGGAAGAAAGATGAGACTGCTCCCATAAAGACTCCTACAGCTTCAGAAATCCTACACAGAGTACCTATGAGTCAGAACCAACGGCACATAACGCAAGAAGTAGATTTAAACCACTCAGCTCCAAAGTAATACCAAATCAACTAAAGCACGTGGTAAACTTCAGAGTACCATCAGCTCCACATATATGAAAATATTCTATGGCAAAAGGAAAAGGTGTGCCACTTAGATTACCCAATGTGTGTTTTCAATCTGATGTTAAGTGGCACTCACCTATTAATGTTATTGAGAATATTAGATGAGATGGTATCTGGTACTTCACTCAGAAGACAAGGCTTACAAAACCCATTCTGAGCTGACCTCATCTGAACTTCAGTCCATATCTTAATTTATTAAGAAATATTAGATCATAATGTTTAGTTGTAGTCACACTTAATTATTTTCTACTTGGCTGCTAAACTTTTTAAATCAGTATATTTCTCTCAAAGCATAGCAGATATACTACTTATTATTGTTAGGGGCTATTGATTCGGTTCTGACTCATAGTGACCTTGTGCAGGGTTTCTGTAAAGAGGTTACAAATCTTTACAGGAGCAGAAAGTCTTATCTTTCTCCAGTGGAGGGGCTGATGGGCTCAAACTGCCAACCTTGTGGTTAGCAGTCCAGTGCTTATCCAACAGCACCACCAGAGCTACTTAATATTTGTTGTTGTTAAGTGCCAGTGAGTTGGTTCTGACTCAGAGTGAACCTATATAGGCTTTCTGAGGACTAGATGATGGGCCTGAGGTGAGCAGTTCAGTGTTATCCTATAGTGCCAGTACCACACCAAAGCTACGCTTTGTACCTACTGTGTACTTAACATAAAAAAGGCTTTAAAAAATGAGTTCATGTACTCACAAAATACCTAGGAATATAAATAACAGCTTTGATGTTGTTGCCACCAGGTGCTGTTGAGTTGGTGTTGACTCATCACAACCCTATGTACAACAGAACAAACCACTGCTTGGTCCTATGCTGTGTTTGAGCCCACTGCTGCAGTCACTGTGTTTGTTATATTAAGTGTCGGGGACCCGCCTCGACATTGGGGTTCAGTTCACGAGGAGAGGATACCTGACGGCGATAGAGATAGCGAAAGAATACACAGACAAACAGAAGAAGGGAGACAATGAGGCACCCCAAAGCCAGGGTGGATACATCACTGATAGGCAGGCTTGGGACTACAGGCATCGTGGCCTCTGCAGGCAGCAACTCACTGCCCTGCAATCTTTACTGCATGCCTTCCATCCCGTAATGCACTGCTATCTTTACTCTATGCCTGCCAACCAGCAATGCACTGATCTTTACTCCATGCCTGCCAACCAGTAATGCACACCTGGGGAGGCCCGGGCCTCTGCTTTATTCAGGGGAGGAGCTTCACACCAAGCTGGGAGGGACTTAGGCAAGGTACAGCTAACATCAGTACTTTTCCAGACATTCAGGTAACTTTACATTGTGCTTTTGCTGGTTCGAATCCCAGGCCAGCAACTTGGATTCTCAGGCTCAATTAACATATCTATAGCCCCTGAGCATAGTTGGGGGAAGGTGAGCGATAAAGACAAAAGCTTGGGCGGAGTCCTGCTGCTTTGGCTTCCTGAGCCAGGTCTGCAGGAGGACTCCAGATGCCCAGGTGAATGGGCTGCACCTGGAAAAGGATTAGGGAGGATGGGTTCTTTGTCTATAGAACAAAGAGCTGTGAACTAGCTAAGACATTTTTAGTTAATCCTTTGGAGAAAGGCTTAACCTTGCAACCTTTAGTCTTGGCTTTAGGAAAATACCACATTTATCTGTGAATTGTCAAAGGCTTCAGTGTATTAATTTAATATATATACCTGAATATTAATATGAAAGCAATTTGCCATTAACTGCCAGTGGCCTCATTTGTTACACTCGGCCCTAGAGGGCCTCGAACCTCTGACTAGTCTTACATGGTCTGCAACAATTAAGAACTTCCTCTTTGTCACTGACCCTCTATGTTACCATGTACAATGTCCTTCTCCAAGTCTCACCTTAGATCACGGCCAAAGTACTTGATAGTTTTACTATCACCAGAAGCTGGAAACAGCCTCAAATGAGGACAATTAATCGAAAATTAGTCATATATTCATAGAATGGGTAGTAATAAAAAAAATACTACTGACAAAAACCAACTGCAAAAATGAACTTAAAAAAATATATGTTCAGTGAAAAAAGCCATGTATAACAGAATACATAATGTATACTCTATGTATATTAATTTCAAGAACAGGCAAACAATCTCTCTGAGTTGGAAGAGTGGCTTCCTCTTCCAACTAGCAAGGAAGGAGCACAAGAAGACTCTATGGGGTGACAGAAATGCTCATCACTAATATGTACCCTTTGCTCCTTGTGTCATGCACAGGTTTGCAGTATCCCCTTCTAATAGGTACCATCATTTCTTTAGTGCCACTAACCAGTGGTTTTCAAGCACTTGGGTAATTTAGCTCTTGTTAGAACCCCTCTTTCTTATATTGGTTCTCCCAGAGTAGATGTCATAATAAACAATGGTTCATCTCACGCTGAGAGAAAGAACTCTAAATCAGTGTCTCAAAACCTCTTCAGAAGGACTCAACTGGCCATTGGATGAATTCAATAAATATATCAAATTTACTAGTTCATCAAAAACTTTTTCACCTTTTGAAAATTTCACTGAAGTTTTTAGTACCAAAAAATTTTTTTCACCTTGCTTCATCACAGAATTTTAAAAACTATTTGTCAAAAGTGAAGAGTTGTAAAGTGGTTTATGAATATATCCCTCTTGAATATATTCAATGAACATAAACATATTCTTATAATGATTATATTCATGAATATATCCTCCTTATGAATATATTCATGAATATATTTTTCTCTTCCCTATTGGGAAATTTTCAAATGCAATTTAAAAATTAATGAGTATGAATATATTCATGAACATTTTCAAAAGTTTATATTGATATTCATGAGCTATGTTCTTGACCATATTGGGACATTTTAGAACCTGGTTTAAAATTTAATGAATATCAATGTACTCCTTAAGAATATATTCATATTTTTATCAACATATATTCATATTCATGGATTGTACTCTTGACCATAATGGGAGATTTTTTTTTTAATTCAGTTTAAAATTTAATGAATACCAATATATTCAATAAAAATATATTCAGGCCTACATCTAGACATCCAGGCTTTTGTGGCTTTGGACTATGTTGCTTTAATTTAACTATGTTGAAATAACTAATCCCTCTGGCTCCCCTTCCTTTGTCCTTGTGCTTTTTTCCTTTTAGCTACTTTAGCCTCTGTAGATTCTATGCTTCTCCAGGAAAAGGCAACCCAAGGAATACTGACCACATACTGCTTTGCTAAAACCATGGCAGTTCATGAATTGGTTACATTCAAAGATGTGGCCATAGACTTCTCTCAGGAGGAAGGGGGCTGTCAGCACACAGCTCATAGGGACTTGCACAGGGAAGTAATGGTGCTCCATTTCTAAGTCAGACCTGACCACCTTATTTAAACAAAAGGAGGAACCTTGATGGTTATGAAGTTTGGAGATCAAGTACATTACAAAAATATTACCTCAAGGAATAAATAAATTTTTGCAGCAAATTTTCAGAAATGGAAGATAAATGAAAGAAATGAAATTCTTATCCTTGATGGTTCCATTTCCCAAAGTAACTGGGAAAGCAAAATCAATATGGTGGTGGTTATGTGCCATGTAGTTGGTTATGACTCACAGCAACCCTGCATAGCCTGTAAATCTTTACAGGAATAGAAAACCTCATCTTTCTCCTGTGGAACGGTTGGTAGTTTCGAACTGCTGACCTTGAGGTTAGCAGCCCAACTTACAGAGGTAAATACAGAGCCTCCAGAAAAAATATTTTAGTCAAATGAAAATCACCTTGTATATCTACTCACAGAAAAAAAAGCATCTCTCACCATATTTCACAGAATTCCTGAAAGAGATAACATTTGCAGGTAAAAGAAATAACCTTTAATAATGGCTCAGAACTGACCGACCAGGAGAGAATTCACACTGGTGGGGAGTCTTATGCGTGTAAAGACCATGGGAAGGGACTTAGACTACATGAACAATTTCCTAGACATCTGAAAATTCACAGTACAGTAAGACACGTCTGAAATGTGGAAAGGATTTTACTTTTGGCAGAGTCCTCAGAGAATACCAAAATATTCACACTGGTGAGAAAACCAATGAATGTTAGGAATGTGGGAACACTTTTAGTTTGGGCAGGTATATACGAATACACCAGAAAATTCATACTGGTGAACAACCTTAAGAATATAAAGAGTGGGAGAAGACCTGTAAAATATACCATTAACTTCAACATACAAAAAAAATCATAGTTATGTAAAATCCTTTAAATGATAGAATATGGGGAAAACTTTAATACTGACACAGTATTATAGCACTCAAGAATGAATATGAAAGTCAGGACTATGGGCAGATCTTTAGTTTTTCCAGATACTTTACATTACATCAGAAAATTCATACTAATTCAAAACCTTACATATGTAAAGAAGTGAAAAATCCTTTAGATTACACGAACAACTTAGCATGAAAAACTTGTTTCAGGTGACAAATGGAAAGGCCTTTAGACACAATTCAACACTTAATCAACATCAGAGAATACACACTAAGGACAAACTCTTGAGTTTAAGGAATATGGAAAGACCTTTGATCTTCATTCAAATCTTAGGGAACAGCAGAGAATTCATACTGGTGAAGAACAATGATGGAAGGTTTTTACATGCTATTTACATGTAATCAACAGCAGTGAATGTACACTAAGGAGAAACTCAGTGAACGTAAGGAATATACAACTGTTTTTAAATTGCTGTTCATATCTTCCTGAACCTCAGAGAACTCATAATGCAGAGTGGAAAACCCTATAAATGCCCAGTATCTATGCTTCTTTCACTTTCTGAAGACTCATGATATTACTGAATCAATATAAAAATCCTCATTCCCCCATGCTCCAGGCCCCTGGTAATCTCTAAGCTACTTTCTGTACATTTGCCTATGCTAGATATTTCAACTACAACTCATCTGTTAGTTTGTCATACTATGCTGACAAGTGTGTTGCTGTGATGATGAAAGCTAATCCACCAGTATTTTAAACACCACATCATCGCCCAGGTGGGCAGGTTTCAATGGACTTTCCAGACTAAAACAAAGTGGGAAGAAGAAGAGGTAGACCATTTTAGATGATTAGCCATTAAAAACCTTATGAACAGCACCCAACACTGTCTTATATAGTGCTGCAAGGTGAGCCCCTCAGGTTGGAAGGCACTCAAAATACAACTGGGGAAAAAGTTGCCTCCTCAAAGTTGTTGTTGTTGTTGTTAAGTGCCGTGGAGTAAGTTCCGACTCATAGCGACCCTGCACAGGATTTCCGAGGCTGTAAATCTTTACGGGAGCAGAATGCCTCATCTTTCTCCCACGGAACCGCTGGTAGTTTCGAACTGCTGACCTTGCGGTTCACAGCACGATTTGTAACCACTACGCTACCAGAGCTCCTTGTCTCCTCAAAGTAGAGCTGAACAAAATGATGTGGCTAGAGGAAAGCCTTTAGAATCTTCATTTTCTGATGTGGTACAATTCAAAGAGAGAAGGGACAACCGCACACAGCCATTATTTATTGGAATCTAGAATGTACAAGGTATGAATCTAGGAAAATTGGAAGTTGTCTAAATGTAATGGGACACATAAAGATAGACAACCTAGTAATTAGTGGGCTAAAATGGAAGGATATTGGCCATTTTTACTTAGACAATCATATAGTATATTATTACAAGGAATAACAATTTGAAGAGGAATGGTATCACATTCTTCAAAAAGATTAATTCATAATTTGTACATGTAGACGTACAAAACTGTCTATACAATACTGTGATAGGACTATATCCACACACTTACAAAGAAGATCAAGGAACTCTAGTAACATAGTGATTGTTAAGTCGGGCTGCTAACTTCAAGGTCAGCAATTTGAAACTACCAGCTGTTCCATGGGAGAAAGATGAGACTTTCTGCTCTTGTAAAGATGTACAGCCTCAGAAACCCTCTACAGGGTCACTATGAGTCAGAGTCGACTCCACGGCACATAACCACTATCACCATCTCCACCACAAGGAAGACCAGTTAATATAACTATTATTCAACTTTACACAACAACCAAAAAAGCTAGTGATGATGAAATTTAAGAATTCTAACCACCTTCTTTCATCAGAAGTTGATCATGCATGTAATCAAGATGCATTGATAATTTCTGGTGATTGGAATGTGGAAGTTGGAAAAAAAGAGGAAAGATCAGTTGTTGGAAAATATAGCTTTGGTGACAGAAATGATGCTGCAGATCACATGATAGAATTCTGCAAGACAACGTAAACATATGGACTTCCTTTGTTGTTGTTGTTAAGTACCGTTGAACTGATTCCGACCCATAGTGACCCTGTATAGGGTTTCCAAGGAGCTGCTGGTGAGCTTGAACCATCAACCTTGCAGTTCAAACGGCTTTGCAGTCTGGCGCATTAACCCACAGCACCACACCAAGACTCCATGGACCTTATTAGCTGGCATCAAATAGAAGAAATGATAGGAGAAGCTCAATACCATCTGTGAAAACAAGGCCTGAAGCTGATTATGGAAAAGACCATCAATTGTTCATATGCAAATTCAGGCTGAAGCTGAAAAACATGACCACAAGTTCAAGAGGGACAAAATATAACCCTGAATGTATCCCACCTGAATTTAGAGACCATCTCAATAATAGATTTGATGCATTAAACACTAATGACCAAAGACCAGAAGAGTTGTGAGATGACATCAAGAACATAAAATATAAAGAAAGCAAAAGGTCATTAAGGAAACAGGAAAGAAAGAACAAAATAGAAGTCAGCAGAGACTCTGAAAATTGTTCTTGAGCATTGAGAAGCTAAAATAACTGGAAGAAATGAGGAAGTAAAAGAGCTGAACAGAAAATTTCAAAGGACAGCTTGAGAAGACAAAATCAAGTATTGTAATGAAATGTAAAAAACCTGGAGCTAGAAAACCAAAAGGAAGTATGTACTCAGCATTTCTCAAGCTGAAAGAACTGGTGGAAAAAATCGAGCTATAGATTGTAATACAGAAGGATTCTATGGGCAAAAAACTGAATGATACAGGAAACATTAAAAGAAGATGGAAGGATCAAAGGAGAAGAGTATGAGAGAAGCAGCGACACCAGAGA
>NW_006408587.1:536699-537817 GCF_000296735.1 Chrysochloris asiatica
AAAAGATGAACAAACAAAATGTGGTACCCATATAAAATGAAACATCACTTAACCATAAAGAGAAATTAAAGTTCTGATAGGGTTGTAACATGGATGTGCCTTGAGAACATTATACTCAGTGAAATGACTAGACACAAAAACCTACATAATGTCTGATGCCAATTCCATGAAATACCTAAAGCAGGCAAATGCATAGAGACAAAAGATTAGTGGTTGCCAGGATTGTGGGGAAGAGGAAATGAGGAACTTATTGCTGAGGGGTACTGAGGTTCTCTTCCAATCAGTCGGCCATAAATGAGTGAATGCCTCCAGTGCTGCCACACTTTCTTGAAAGATTTCAAGTTTTATTCCGTCAAACCATTCCAAAGAGAGCTGACCCAATGGAATGCGGCTAGTAAAATGGTTACTCATTGTCTTAGGTTAGGTTCTCTAGAGAAGCAAAACTGGCGAGACACACACACACACTGGTGAGTATACGAGAGCACATAAACAAGAATTGCTACTAAGGTTCATACATGCATGGGTTTATTCCAAAGAAAACATGTTTGCACATGTGTCTGTGATCAGTGGAAGTTTTCTCAGTAGTACATTGGTCTTAGTCTCCATAGGGTATCTGCAAAAAAGACATTCAATCAAAACAGTGGCTTCTGAAGGCATCTGCCGGGCAAGTTCAATTCAAGGCAAAGAAGTCAGCTCAGAAGTACATGGTGTTCCTTGGGATCTCAAACAGGTCATCTTGGTAAGTTTTCTTGAAGAATACAGGGCGATCACAGAGACTGATCACAAAGAAGTTTTATGAAAATGGAATACTTCATTGGTGGGAGTAAGGCCAGGAAAGTGGCACAAAGGAATTTGTTTCCATCACGATAATGGACCTGCTCATTCTTTGAGGGTAGCAAGGACTGTCCTATGAGAATTTAGTTGAGAAACCTCACCCTATCCACCCTACAGCTCTGATCTTGCCTCTTTACATTTTTTTAAATGTTTTATTGTGAAATATGTGATAGTTTACATGGGAGAACATTAGTTATACCTTCATCCTATTGTATATCGTTTCATTGCCATGGTTACAATCCCCTCCATGCATCATCAACCAACCATAGGGTATACCCTGCAAG
>NW_006408587.1:539277-565014 GCF_000296735.1 Chrysochloris asiatica
ACTTAGCCCATTCAAACCTGCCTAATTGCTCTCCCATCTGCTTTGTTCTTCCATTCCCCTCCCCCTTCTTGTATATTGCCCCCCTCCCTGGCACCCAAACTATCCTGTGTATATTCCCTACCCTGTGCTCCACCTTCCCCTCCCTCCCCTCACCCCACCCCAGCAAAGAATCCCCCTCCCCTTTAGTATGGGTTCTTTTTCTTAGTCTTTTATAGTAACTCTTTACACTTCTTTTGGTTCCCCAAATTTAAAGAACATTTCAAAGAAACATGATTTAAGTTCCTTGAGATAGTAAGAGAACTAGTACAGAAATGATACTTCAAGAAAGAGTGATAATCAGCTAATGAAACTATTAGAAATTCATACATTCATGTAAAAAGCCTATGTCCAGATACATACCAAATCAGTGTATATGTGAACATACATACACATGTAATTATATATATATTCACATACACATGTTCCTGCTGTACTATTTAAAATCAACAGGCGGTATGGGCTTCTTTTTTAGAGTGTGATGTATCTTTTCTTCCTATACTACATTGCTACTTTCTTCCTCTCTCATTACCCCTCTTCCTCACCTCAGCACTCCTGTCTAGGTAGCTTATACTGGTAATTTTATACATATTAGTGCATATATTTTCATAACATACACCTATATACATGTGCTTTTGTTATTTTATAAAAATGAAATCTTTTGCACATTTTAATTTGCTTATTACTCAAGCACAACTCAGGGAACTTTGTTAAGTCAACTGGTACAAATGTAATTAATTTCTTTTGTTTTTAATAACTTTATTGGAAGATAATTCACATACCATAAAATACATGGATTTCTGCCAAAAAAATGAATTAGTCTTAGAAGAAAAACCACCACAACACTCCTAAGAAGTAAGGATAGCAAGACTCCAAATCACTCACATTGGATTCATCATCAGAAAAGACAATTACTAAACATATATATCTTAAGTGGTAAAGGGTCAGCAAAAATGAGGGAAAACCTCAACAAGATGGATGATACAATAACGAAAACACTACACACAGACACTATTTTTTGCCTACTTACTAGAAAAAAAAACTAAAAGTGGACTATAATGTTCAGCGCTAATGAAGAAGTTGGGGGTGTAAGGTCATGTCATTAGCTGCTGGCCCTTTTGTTTTGTCTAACATGCCTCTCACTAGATGCTGGACCACCTGGTGAGAAGATGAAATCCATGGACAATGCCTTTTAAACAATAATCTTGACATCTATATAATAATTCCTTACTATAGGAGTCCTATAAGGAGCTCTGGTAGCGTAGTGGTTACGAATCGCGCTGCGTACCTTAAGGTCAGCGGTTCGAAACTACCAGCCGCTCTGCGGGAGAAAGATGAGGCTTTCTACTCCCATAAAGATTTACACCGTTGGAAACCTTGTACAGGATCGCTATGAGTCGGAACCGACTCCACAGCACATAACAACAACAACAACATAGGAGTCCTATAGTCACTTAGTCACTATGTTCCATCTCTTCTGTCTGCATTTTTCAGTATGTGTTACTCAGTGACCTGGTTTCTCAAGCAGTCATCCCATGAAAATGCTAGAAACTTTATGTAAGGATACTCACTGAAACAGTTTTTAAAACTGTAGAAAGTATTTATACCATGTAATACTGTCTACTTTTAAAATTACATATTGACATGGAAACAGAAACTCGGCCAATTCTTTGGTGGAAAAATATACGTTAAGTAAAATAGATCTAGAAGTACCTAATAAAATTGGGGAGGGTGTAGTATTATTGGAGAATTTTCACTTTTGCTGTATTACCTGAATATTTTAGAAAGATCAAGTATTAGGGGACAAATCTATTTAAAAGTTAAAATATAATGCTTCATTATGTGATATATAGCTTTTTTCCTCAATTGTGAGAAAGTTTTGGGAAAAGACAGGTGAGTTTTATTTCAATGGTTCTTAAGGACTACTTTGAAGACCATAATTATCTGTCCATCAAGCAATATAAAGATTTTTCTAAATACCATTAATGTACTGGTAAGTCTCACTATAAAGAATTCACAGGCACTCAGCTGAAAGTTACACTAGTTTACCAAGACAGATGGCAAGCTTGTATCCAACCTAGTTGCATAGTATCCAATTGCAAAAACTAATCCAAATAATGCCCTGGAATGAGACTATCTGATAATATACCCAGTTTTTAAAGTTACTCTCTCTCTCCACAGCTGGACTACAAATGCAGTGGTAATCCGGCCAATGTTTTATATAGACATCAGACCCTTCTATTAAAACAGCTCCCCCAGAAGGTAGTCAGAGAAATGATCACTCAAGTCCTTATCTTTATTTTTGAAGCCAACACCATTTATCATCATTCACGTATTACATTTCAAAAGGGAGTTATCACATGGGTCAGGGTTGTATGAGGAAAAAAAAAACTTCAGCTTTATACAGGTTGCTTTCTTTACACCTGAGTGGGGCTCTCCCATGTCAGACACAATGCAGCAGCTGTCTGATGGCCCTCTGCAGATGCAGCCCTGACTGCCCTTGACACAGCCCCCAGGTAAGGTAGGTGGGGCGGGAGCACAGGTAAGGAAAATGATGAGAGGAGGATGGCAGGTGTTCAAGTCCTAATGCTTCTTCCATACAGTGGACATTTCTCAGTGACAAAAGGAACAAAAGGCAGGACACTAACCATTAGGAACAAAGGTCGTATTAGAAAAAAAAAAAAAATTTGCTTTTGTCTTAGGGTCAAAAAATGTCCCTATGAATGCATATTTAAAAGTTAAGTTAAATAAGCATGTGATTCACTAAAACTAACAAAGGCTTCACAAAAATAAAGATGTAAGAGTCGTCTGCAATTCACTGTGGTACCTGGCAAATTACTTGAAAACTGTAATATATCATTTACAGTGTTAGTTCGAACTGCAAGGTTGGCAGTTCAATATTACCAGCCACTCCTTGGAAACCCTACACAGGGTCACTATGGGTGGGAATCGACTCCACAGCACTTAACTACAACAAGAAACTATAATCTTGGGTCTATGATCCATCCCGAGGACACTCAGAGGCATCAGTCTGTGATAAATTACTCTGCAACTTCCAAACTGCAGTCATGAACTCAATTCACCTCACCAGAACCTAAAAAAATTAAAAGCAGCTAGATAATGCAAGGTATTTTTAATCCAAACAGGCTCCCCAAGGTATCAATTGAGGCCATCAGTCTCCTATGAGAGGAACGTGGGGCTGTCCATGAGCTACAGGATCACAGCAGCAGAAGCCAGACTCCAGGCCTACCTGCACCAGGGCTCTCAGATCTAACTCTGCCCTGCTTGCTGTCCATAGCCTAAGCCCTGCAACACTGCAGACTGAAAACACTGGAGACAGCAGCTACCAGAACCTGGGCAAATTGCTATCACCACCCAGGAAGCTTACCAGATCCACACTGAGCATAAGTCATGGTTTTACTAACCTTTAAATACTGATTCCTTCATGTATATAAATGAAGCAAAATTAATGTAATATATACTTTTTAAAAAAAACGTAGACATATTTTTTAAAAGTTGTAAACTTTTAGCCAAAAGGTTGGCGTTTCTGTGAAAAAAAAGACCTGCATTGTAATCTGCTCCAGCAAAGATAACCACCTAGAAAACTCCATGGGGCGTTCTACTCTCTCTTTATCTGGTAGCTACGAGTTGGAATTGACTCCTCAGCATGAAACAAAGTTAAAAATTAGAACTTTTTCACACAGTACAAGAGAAAACAACTTGAGCAATAGCATTAAAAGAAAATAAAGCCTTTTAGCATTTGATGATGAGTCGCTATGAGTTGGAAGGATTCAACTGACACTTAACAATCTAGACTGCAAAAAACGTAATGTTTTTTGCAGAATGTGCTTCTTTTCCCTATATTTAAAAATATGCTCTCTTTTTCCTCATTAAACAATAGCAATTGTTTTTAATTGTGAAGTAACCGGAAAGCATTTCTCATACTACCTAGTAGCATTTTGATACTTTCCCTCCTTGTCTTTTATTTGCAATGTTGTTGTTGTTATATGCTGTTGAGACAGTTCCGACTCAGAGCGACCCTGTACAGGGTTTCCGAGGCTGTAAATCTTTACAGGAGCAGAAAGCCTCATCTTTCTCCCGCGGAACAGCTAGTAGTTTCGATCTGCTGACCTTGCGGTTCGCAGCCCGTTTCGTAAACACTACGCTACCAGAGCTCCTTTTATTTGCACTAGGGGGTCAGTTAATTCCCTTTTAAACAAAATTGTAATCAAACTAAATATTACTACTTACATCCTGTTCTCTTTGGCATTTCCTATGTTGTTGAATAATTACCCGCTATATGATAATCCCTTAGTTATAACTCAGATTTAACATATAACATATAATAGGATTACTTTCCATTTCATAACAGTTTCTTAAATATTTAGTTAGAGATAAACATATTAAGAATTCCAGGCTTCTAAACACTACACTAAGGAGTAGCATAGTGGTTACAAATCGGGCTGTGAACCTTAAGGTCAGCAGTTCGAAACTACCAGCTGTTCCTCATGAGAAAGATGAGGCTTTCTGCTCCCGTAGATTTACAGCCTCGGAAACCCTGCACAGGGTCACTATGGGTCAGAATTGACTCGATAGCACTTAACAACAACAAACACTACACTTAATTTCTGGCAGGCATGACTGATAATTAACCAAAAGCCAAGTATTGTTGATTCCTTTTTTAGACTAACCAATCAGACCACTCAGCATATATAATCAAACACTTCTAGCATAAGGATATCTTTTCAGCTACTAGAAATCATAAAAGTCCCTGAAACCAGAAAAACATAAAAATGTCCTAATATAAATGGCAAAATGATAGTTTTAGCTGAACAACTTAAAAGTATAAAACTGTGGTAATAAATATAATATTTACTGTAAAACAAATTGATAATCACAATTTTCATCTATAAGAAAGTTATATAGATCATCACACAAAATAAAACTGATCTAAAGTAAAAATAATCTATGTAAATTCTAAGCTTAGACAAGCACATCAAATAATTATCCAATTCTATGTGAAATCACTGGGAGTAAATAATTTAGATCTTTAAAAACAGACACTTAAGACATCTTACATTACCAGAACGAAAGGAAATGCTTATAAAACAAATCTATGGAAATACATTTTTTCAACAACATAAACAATGACAATACATGCGAACCTCCCAGATAGAATACACAGGAATCAAATCGACTTCAACTGTGGAAAGAGATGATCGAGAAGCTCAATCTCATCATTCAGAACAAAGCCAGCGGATGACTGTGGAACAGACCACCAATTGTTAATATGCAAGTTCAAACTGAAGCTGAAGAAAACTAAACCAAATCCACGAGCGCCTAGGTATGATCTTGAGTATATCCCACTTGAATGTAGAAACCATGTCTAAAAGAATTGGTGCACTGAACACAATGACTGAAGACCAGACAAGTTGTAGGATGACATCAAAGACATCACACATAAAGGAAACAAAAAGCCATTAAAAAAATCTATCAAATTTATAGATTTGGAATCCTAAAAAACAGACGCCATTCTTTTCTTTTTTTAGGGGGGAGGAGGGACTGTAGGAGTAAGGAGTTCCGGTTAGTAAGACTTGGGTTAGTGTTAGGGTTATGGTTAGAATTGTGGTCATTGTTAGGGGTAGTGGCTGAGCAAGGGCTAGGTGTAGGCTTGGTCTGGTTTTAGGGTTACAGTTAGATGTTTTGGTTTTTTTTTCTTGATTCTCTCTTTGATTTCCAGTTCATTTAGAAGTTCTGTAATTACATTATTCTCTCCTTTTAATTGATGGACTTTTTTGTTGTTACAAAATGGTATCTCTGATTCCCTATTTCCAGTCTTGTAGGTTTGTTTTATGTGAATACTTCTGTATCTTGGTTGTGGACTCCTGGTGTGGTCCTGTAGAATCAGCACTGGATTGCGAACCACAAGGTTGTCGTTCAAACCTACCAACTGCTTCTTGGAAACCCCATACAGGGTCACTATGAATCAGAACTGACTTAATGGCACTTAACAATATCTTGGTTGGGGTAGTGTGGTGGCTCTATAGGGAAAACACTGGACTGTGAACCATAAGTTGGGCGATTTGAGCCCACCAGCAACTCTGTGGTAGAACGAGGCGGCTTTCTGCTCCCACAAAGATTTATAACCTTGAAAAGCCTATACGGGGTCCCTATGAATTGAAACTGTCTCGATGGCACTTAGCAATAATAACAAAATTTGATGGGCAATTTCACTGGGTATATGATTCTTGATTGGCATTTTTTTTTCTTGCAAAGTTCTATACATGTCATCCCATTGTCTTCTGGTTTACATGGCTTCTACTGAGAAATCAGAACTTAGTTTTGTAAGTACTGTTTTATAGGTAACTTTACGCTTTTCCCAAGCTGTCCTCAGGATTTTTCCCTTGGCTTTCATTTTAAAAAGTTTGATTTTAATTATATCTTGGTGATTTTCTTTTGGGATCTATCCTGTTTGTAGTTTATTTAACTTTCTGGATGACTATCTTCTCATCTTTCATGATGCTAGGGAAGTTTTCTTCGAACACCTCATGGACAATTTTCTCTATTATTACTGTTATTATTATTTATCTGTTCTGGAATTCCAATCTTCCAAGAACACATAAGTCATTTCTCTTTATGTGTTCCATTAATCCAGTGGACTAACTGACTCCAAGTGTCTTCAGTTTTCATCACTCTTTTTTCCTCTGCGCTTGAGAGACCAAGAGTTGCACATCAGAAAGCCCCTCATGAGTGTTTCAGAGCCCAGTCGTTACTCACCGATGTAGGAAGGATGAAAACATTCTCTTTTTTTATGTTATGCCAATTGTCAGGTGAAGTATTTAAGAGCAAAAATGAAAGCTTCCTGGAGAAGAAACAATTCTGCCTCAAGACTGCAAAAGAAAATTTCCGGAGTGTCCAGCCTGCCAGCTACCCCATGAATTTGACTCACCAGCCCCTGCAATCCTGTGGGTCAATTCTTTAAAATCACTCCATGTCAATCTTTTCATAAACACACACACACAACTAGTTTTACTTGCTCTAGAAAACCTTGATACAATGGGTGAGTTCAATGGCTCACTTATCTCTGGAGACACAGTGGGGCAGGGTTTAAGCACAGTGATTAGTATGAAGCGTGGCAGCAAATGAGGCAAAGACGATGAACTGTAACAGTGAGGAGGGCCCAGAGGCGAGAACCGTTCAGGCGGAAATACAGGCAGATTTAGAAATTAATGAACACGAATGCCATGCTTTTTAACTCATTTTTCTACTTCACCCTTGCTCTCTTCAAACCTTTAGCAGATAACATTACATTTAAAAAGACAAAAACAAAACATAAAACAGATCATCTGACTCTCAGTTTTAAACCTTTCAATGGCTTCCCATTATATAGTCCAAAACTGAACTCCAACATAATCAAGTGCCAGCTTCAATCTGTGCTTTTCTCCTCCAACCACACTGTTTGTATTCCAAGCGCTTTAGCCACACCAAGGTCCTTATTTTAGGGCCATTGCTTGATGTCAGAAATGCTCTTCCCCTGCTGGTTACATGGATCTCACTATAAATGCTACCTCCTGAGATATGCAAACTAAAGAAAAGGGATTTCTTTCCAACCACCACCAATTAGTCTCCATCTTAGCACCTTGTCTATTTGTCTAAATTTAGGGTCATTTATTAGTATTTGATTATCATCATCTGATTGCCTTCTTACCATTTTGCTCACAGTAGGGTTTCAATAGATACTTGAAAATAAATGAAGAAATATACAATAGGAGATGGATATGCAAAAGCCTGAGGTTCCAATAGGAGAAAGTTAAAATATAGTACAGACATACTAAAAAAATCACAGATGTGGTCATTGTTAGAAAGGAATTCAAGCAAGTTGCTATGATAGAGAATTATAGATGGCCAAAAGTCTATGAGTGGTGCAAATGGTTACATGCTACACGAACCAAAGGTCTGGCTATTCAAACCCACCCAGACACACCTCAGAAGTAAGGCCTGGTAATCTGCTTTTGAAAGGTCACCATCAGGAGCAGTTCTACTCTGCATACCTGGGGATCACCAAGAGTCAGGATCAACTCAACAGCAACTACCAACAACAATTAGGATGATCGGAGAATATCTTTCTGAAAAACTGATTCTTAAGCTGCGAACTGAGAAATACAAAAGAACAAGTCATGTGAAAAGGCATGTGGAGAAAAATTCAGGCAAAGAGAACAATAAATATGCAGAGGTAGGAAAGTGTCTTCTTAATGCCTAAACAGTTTTATTTAAAAGCTGAGATGAGAAGGTCTAAGTATGTTGTTGTTGTTGTTGTTAAGTCCTGTTGAGTTGGTTCCAACTCATAGTGACCCTGTATAGGGTTTCCAAGGAGCAGGTGGTGGGTTTGAACTGCTGGCTTTGTGGTTAGTCGTTCAGTGCTTATTCTACAGTGCCACACCTGAACATGCTAGTGTCTGAATAAGTTCATTGCAAACACCTCCCTGGCTTATAGAAGTAATAACTTCCACTTGTTTAGCACCTCCCAGAGGGGGAATTCCCTTTCTAAAGCCTGTGAAACAACCTGGACACATATGGACACTGAGACCCCTGACAGGCAATGTCAGGCTTGCTCTGAGAGAATTCATCAACAGAGACACATCAGAACAACCCCAAACCAAACCCACTACATTACAGACAGAATAGAACCGCTCTATGGGGTTTACAAGGAAGCAGACTGCCTCATCTTTCTCCCACAGAGCAGCTGGTGGGTTCAAACCACCCACCTCTCAGTCTGAAGCCCAAGCTTAATCCACTGTACCTCCAGGGCTCCTTTACATCAGAATAAAGAACACAAAAAGAGACTTCCAACTTTCCCATACCAAGAACCCTAACAACTGCTCCTATATTCCTGTATCCTAGTCTTCTCTTCTGTACTCACCTTGTTCCAGTAAGTTGAGGGTCTGGTAATCATGTTTTGGGTATGCAATGCAAAAAGTTTGCAAAATGGCTATAGTAATTAACAGCATGAGGTGACGTCCCTCATTCACAGGAAATAAAATTGTAGAATCCTACAAGGATTAGAAAATTGCATAAAAAAGAAATCTACAATAAATTCTACTTCATATAATAGGTACTAAGCAAAATTACTTTTACGAATGAATAATTGCAGTAATAAACACCAATAAAGTAGGAGTGATGGCATCGTTAGGGACAGCAAAATAACTCAGGCAATGACCAGACCACCAAAGGTCCCTAGAATCAGTCTACTTTACCATTCCTGGGAAGATGCCATTATGTATACATGAAAAACACAGGAAACGCTCATTTTCCCAAGATTTGTATGTTATAGGGAGGTCAACTGCTGTGGATTCCAGGAGACAATGTTATTTCTACAATTTATGGATCTGAGAGGCTGAGCAATGGGGAACTAATTAAGAATAAAGAAAATGTGTTAAAATGTTAATTCAGACCCTGCAAAGCAAAAATTTTCTCTGATTATTCAGCTTACATATTCTCTGATTATTCAGTTTACATATGCAACACCCACATAAATACTTTCATTGATGAAACCATCTCCAACATATACTAGGCTAAAGAGCCAATGTGTATACAATGTGCTGTAATCCCTGTGGCAGGAATTCCAGGGAGATAAAATACATGGCAACAGCCCTCAAAGAGACTGAGGTCCAAAAAAATGATTACGATTGGTTTAGAATACAAATAAGGGTTTTTATCATAAAGACAATGCTATAAATAGTCTGATTAGGTCCTCAGGCCACCCATAAAAATCTCATTTAACTCACTGCTAAATGAACCCTAAGGTTCTAAGGCACCACCAGGGTCATTACAGACTAGCTATTCTTCTTCTGAGCTATCTAATAAAGTAAACTCTAGCCACTGTGGCTATTTGAATTTAAGTGTAAAATAATTAAATATAATGAAAAATTCAGCTCCTTACTAGACATATTACAAATGTTCAATAGCCACACTGACTAGTGGCTATCATGCTGGGCAATGCAAAAATAGAACATTTCCATGATTGCATTAAGATCTCCTGGTGTGGCACTGTGTGCAAAGTCGGTTTCAACTGCAAGGTCGGTGGTTCAAGCTCATCAGCCGCTCCTCAGAAACCATATACAGGATGGCTATGGGTTAGAACCAACTCAAAGGCACTTAACAATAACAACAACATATCCTTATAAAAACTTCTGGTGTGGTGCTGAAAGATCAGCACTGGCGTGTGAACTACAAGGTCGGTGGTTCGAACCCACCATCTATACAGGGTCTCTAAGAGTCGGAACAGACTTGATGGCACTTAACATCAACAATGTCCGTATGAAGAAAGGTTCCTTGATTTTCCGTAGTATCAAAAATCATAGTCTCAACTTCCTCTTCACTTCTCTCTTCCTTCATTTATCTTTTCCATTAGTACCTTCTACATTCTCTGGCATTTTTCTATCTTAAGTTTAAATTTGTGGATGTTAATTTACAGAGTCCTGGTGGGGTGCTGTAGATTAATGCGCCAGAATGCAAAGCCATCTGAACTGCAATGTCAGTGGTTCAAACTCACGAGCTGCTCCTCGGAAACCCTATACAGGGTCACTATGGGTCAGAATTGACTCAACAGCACTTAAGAACAACAATTTACAAAAGATGACCACATCTCTTATGTACAAAACTTAGTCCAGGACCAATCTACCCACTGACTTGAAATACGGAGGCCTATGTAGATGGTAGCAAAAGCTTCAGGCTGTTGCTTTATCAGACACAATAAGTAATGTAAGCTTACCAGCTGCTCCTCAGAAACCCTATACAAGGTCGCTATGGGTCGGAATCGACTAGACGGCACTTAACAACTACAAACAACAATGATATCTATTTCATTCTGTCTCTAGTTACTTGAAATTATACCACATGCATTATCTTACTTCCAAATGAAGATCGTAATTCTGCTCAACGCTACTGCTAAACACGGCATTAAATTTCACTGGTAATGATATGCACATAGCATCGTTATCAACCTCAGGCTTTTCTATTTTCCATCTTCAGTGTTTAGAAAATGTAAAAGCAGTTTAATTTGCTGTCTTCTTTCTACTAATGAATTTAATCAATCAAGCCAAATACATAAAGTAAGAGAGTTGTTTTAACAATGCCATTTTCCCAAATATACAAAACTTTAAGAAAACTCTGTTCATAACTCAGATGGCATATCAACAAGGGGAATGAACCACTTTTCTTCTATTATACTGGCTCACTTCCTGCAATATTAAGTCCTCTTCACTTTTGTACTAGCATTTACTAAAAACATAAATAGATGTTATGACAGTCCAATCATTATATGGACACAATGGGGCCAAATTACTACCATACATTTGTTTGTTTTCACCATAAATAAATTAGTTAAAACATGTCTTTTAACTCTAATAGGTATACCAGCATTTCCCACCATTATGACTTGGAGCAATTATTTGCATTTGCTGGAAATAATCCAAAGAACTGACCTATTTAGATTTATTTTCACAATCACCATGTCCCTCATACACAATGTTTATTCAACAAACACTCACTGAGCATCTATGTACCAGGCATATTACGTAAGGCAAACTTAAGTTCCACACAGTAATGTCTAGAAGACTCAAAAGAATTATTCAACAGATTCCCAAAAGCCTTAATATTTGTGTTCTATAATGCTTCTGTTGTTCTTAAATTATAGTAAATACTGGTGCATGTAATATCTCAGCGATAACCAACATGTAAAACTAGATCATAATACTTCCAAGTGGACCCTCAAAATAGCCTGAGCAGCTATAAGCATGACTTCAAACATCATAAACATCTTCTTGTGTTAAATCTCATGTTAGCATAATAATAGCATAGATTAATAAAAACTACATCATAAAAAACATGACATCTTATGAAACAACCAACAGAGAATTCATGATCTAACAACAGCAGAGACAAGAGTTTGTTCAAAGAGTCAATCAGTGCTAATTGAAGGTCTCCTCTTCCCAGTTGGGAGTCCTGGAGTGGCGCTGGAGGATCAGCACAGACTGCTAACCAGAAGACTGGTAGTGCAGACCCACCAGTTGTTTCTTGCAAACTCTATATAAGATCACTATGAGTCAGAACTGACTTGATGGTACTTAAAAACATGCCAATTGTGGTACTGCAGAATAAGCACAAAAGGAGCTCTGGTATCGTCGTGGTTACAAATCAGGCTGCTAATCTCAGGGTCAGCAGTTCAAAACTACCAGCTGATCCGCGGGAGAAAGATGAGGCTTTCTGCTCCCGTACAACCCTGTACAGGGCTGCTATGAGTTGGATCCGACTCCACGGCACATAACCACAACAATAAGAATAAGCACTGGAGTACTAATCACAAAGTTGGCGGTTCAAACCCACCAGTCACTCCTCGGAAACCCAATACAAGGTTGCTATGAGTTGGAATATAACACAACCTCCCTAGTTTACCAAATATTTAGTTCCTTTTGTTATTGTTGTTAAGTGCCTTTGATTTGGTTCTAACTCACTGTGACCCTGTATAGGGTTTCGAAGGACTGGCTGGTGGGTTTGAACCACCAACTTATTATGTGCTTAATAAGGAGTCCTGGTGGTACAAGACTAAGCTCTAGGCTGCTAACTGATGGGTCAGTGGTTTTAACCCACTAGCAGCTACATGGAAGGAAAGACCTTGCGATCTGTCCCCATGAAGGTTACAGTCTAGAAAGGAGTTTGGGGCTGTTCTACTATATCCTATAAGGGGGCTTCAAAAATTCAAGGAAGAATGGGATTAAAAGATAATGGACTTTCTCCACAGACTTTTTGAAGCCCCCTGGTATAGGGTCATTATGAATCAAAATCAACTGGACAGCACACAACACACATTCTTAAGCAGTGGTTAAATTACGTGGAAACAGTTTGATTCTTTGAGATCTTTGTTAGGCAGGACTAGAGTAATATTTAAACAGGGTTAATTTTTCCTGGGAACCAACTAGATGGCACTTAGCAACACCAATTTTTCCTGGTGTGATACTGTAGGATACGTACTAGACCACAAGGTTGATTTGAACCACGAGGCGGCAGTTCAAACTCACTACCTGCTCCTCAGAAACCCTATATAGGTGGTCGTTGAGTTGCAACAGACTCAACGGCAATTAACACCAACCAACAACAATTTTTCCTATCAATCAGTACCGTTCTGAGTACTATGCTCTATATTCTACTCAGTGTATTACAAGTGTTTTCTATTCTGGTTGTTGGGAACACAAGAAGTTTCCAGCTCTGTGTGTTTATTCCTCCTGTTCCAGTATAGTCAGAGAGTTTTCCCAGACCTGTATGACAGACCAAGGAGCTCTGGTAGCACAGTGGTTACGAATCGGGCTGCAAACCTCAGGGTCAGCAGTTCGAAACTACCAGCTGCCCCACGGGAGAAAGATGAGGCTTTCTGCTCCTGTAAAGATTTACAGCCTCGGAAACCCTGTACAGGGTCACTATGAGTCGGAACCGATTCCATGGCACATCACAACAACAACATATGACAGACCAGGAAGAACTAAACCCTTGAGGGGCATACTCGGCAGAGCTCCAGAAGTCTCGAAGCAGTTTCTCCTTTTTGACACTCTGCTAGACAACTCAACATACTCTCTAATCACTGTGACCTCCTACACTCTCAGAACCAGCTTCTTAACTCAAGGAGACTGCCAGATTCTACATGGGTTTCCCCACCCTGCACCACAGCCTGGAAATCCTCTTCAGATGGTAATCTGGGGCAATCAAACAGTTCACCTTATGTGTTTCTTCTCTCAGAGATTGCTGTTTTTCACTGTCTGATAGCCAATGTTTTGAAAACCACTGTTTAGAACATGTCAGTTTTTAAAATTGTCCCATGCAGGATGATTAACCTAATGCCTCCTACTCCATCTTGCTCAGAAGCATAAATCCAATGTATAATGTTTAAGCCAATTATTACAACAGAAGTTATTAATCCTTTTTTTTTTTCCTTACTCTTCTAAGGATTTATACTTTGTCATAGCCACAAGGCAAGGATCCAAGCTAAATGAAGTCTGTGACAACTTCAATCTTTACTCCATTTATCATGCTGTCATTTATTGCTCCAATACTGAGGATTTTTGTTTTCTTTACATCAAGGTGCAACCCATACCGAAGGCTGTGGACTTTGATCTTCATCAGTTAAGTATTTTAAGTCCTCTTTACTGTCAGTAAGCAAGATTGCATCATCTGTATATTGCAGGTTGTTAATGAGTCTTCCTCCAAGCCTGAATCAAGTTCTTCTTCATATAATCCAGCTTCTCAGATTATTTGCTCAGCATACAGATTTAATAAGTATAGTGAAAGAACACAACCCTGTCGCACACCTTTCCTGATTTTAAACCATTCAGTGTTCCCCTGTTCTGTCCGAACGACTGCCTCTTGGTCTACATACAGGTTCCTCATGAGCACAATTAAGTGTTCCTGAATACTCATTCTCCACAATGTCATGACATCGCTAGATTGTCATGACCCAAACAGTAGAAAGCCTTTGCATAGTCAATGAAGCACAGGTACACATCTTTCTGGTATTCTCTGTTTTCAGCCAAGATCCATCTGATGTCAGCAATGATATCCCTTGTTTCATGTCCTCATCTGAATCTGCCTTGAACCTCTGGCAACTCTATGTCCATGAGCCGTTGGATTCACCATCAACACTCATGGATGCGGGAAGCGGCTTAGCTTCTGCTGTTTGACACGGTCCCAGTGGGAAGAGAGACATCATGCACAGCAGATGACTCTCAAAAGGCTGGTTTCTATCTTCCCTTCAAGTTAACTCTGAATTCACTTGTGAAAATGTATAATATTGCCATATTCACAGCTTTTACTGTGAGCTTTACAAACCTTAGAAAAAACAATTATCTCAACTTCAGTAGCCTGAGTTCAAAGAGAATTGTATAAATTACTCCCTTTCACAAAAAACCTAAGTACAAAGTAACTGCATTTGTGAGACCACAAAAGCAGATAACAAATTAAAGTCAAGCTGACCTACCCCTATAGACCTCACCACACTAAGTCACCAGCCAGAATTCACAAACCCCTACATATAAGCACCTGCGTAAATAAGCAGAAAATAATGAACTTAAATGAAGAATAGTTTTAACTTGATAATCTACATTTCCTGCAGCAATTAGCCAGGTTGGGCTTTATGACACATAGCTTCCAAGCAATTTAATGAATACTTTAGAAAAATAAATAAGTAGATGTTAGTAATACTTTTTACTATGAAAATAGTAGTCCATTATGTAGGATAGAAGATAGATAATTAGTAGAAATGATAAGGTGGTGCAAGCATTGATGATTAATAGAAACTTACGTTACTAAGAAAATGTAATCAGGAGTCTGATAAGTAGAAATGATTTGTGTAAAGTTTGACTTAATCTTTTAGTGGAAACAAGAAGAAACAATTTATCACATACTGGGAAAGGAGATGAAAGTCAGTTTGAACATCACAGAAATATTTTTGTCGAGGTTGTCTAATGACCAGGTGTAGAACTGTTGTGATAAACTGTAATAATTCAAGGAAAGATCAAAGTAGCAATTCATTATGTATTGTGTAGTTTTAAGTACAAAAAAAAAAAAGATTTGCTGAGCCGGGCCAGAAGAACAAGCAAACAGAGAAAGAGAGCCCCTTCAGACAACTAAGCAGAGGCTCTTGATTGCTTTCATTTTCGCCAACTCCACGTCTCCTCTCATGTCCCACAACCCTGCGAGAGCTGGACTCCCGCACATGGAAGCAGCAGTCAAGAAATCAAATGACATATTGCATTAGGCAAATCTGCTGCAGAGGACCTGTTTAAAGTGTTCAAGAGCTATCAGTTTGAGGACTAAGGTACACCTGACCCAAACCATGGTATTTTCCATAGTCTCATATGCATGTGAAAGTTTGACAGTGAATATGGAAGACTGTAGAAGAATTGATGCATTTGAGTTATAAGTGTTGGAGAAGAATAACTTGGACTTCTAGAAGAACAAACAAATCTGTGTTGGAAGAAGTGCAACTAGAATATCCTTAGAAGCCAAGACGGCCAGACTTCATCTCTCATACTTCGGATACAGAAGGGACCTGGAGAATGGCATCATTCTTGCTAAGGTGGAGGCACAGAGAAAAAGCTGACCCTTAATAAAATGGCAGCCACCGTGGGCTCAAGCATAGCAGCAATTGTGAGGATGGCATAGGACCGGGCAGAGTTTCGTTCTGTTGTACAGAGGGTCGCTATGTACTCAACGGCACCTAACAACAACAACATGAAGCAAGTAGAGACAGAAAGTGAAGAAAATAGTGAAGGGCAAAAACTAGGATGAAGGGACCCCATAGCTTATAAAACACTTTCACACATTTAGCTCTTATTTCATATTCTAGACAACTATGAGGCTAAGGTCTTATATACTTTAAGTTCTACTGTACAGACATTCAAACTGGTTCAGAGAGGTTAAGTGACTTACCCAAGGCTAAAAAGGCAACTGAGCACTTGAACTCAAACTTTTGACTCTGAATTCAATTCTAAAATCGGGAAACACTGGCAATTGGAGACATGTGAGTAAAAGGGAAAATGCCATGCTTCGGAATCAATCAGATCTAGTCAGAACTTCTTGCACTGATTTTTTTTTTTTTTTTTAAAGACAAAAACAGATTTTTATATAATGCTTTTCAACAAAAATAAAGGCTGAAATTAAATTAATAAAATTACTGTTAAACTATATAAAGCTAACTTCAAAGATATCTTTAACATATAACCCCTTTCCTCCCATTTTGACAATTCCCACAGATAAATATTTTTTTCTGTAATCAGATCACTGTAGTGATTTCAATACTCTCCATATACTGTTAGTCAACAGTATTTACCTCTCTTACCTTTTTTTGGGAGAGTACACATACCACATAGCAAATATGCATTTGTTTAAATGTACAAAGGGCACATTTTGCAAGCCAGCCTCCTGTCCACTGGCTCACTGCTTTTCACAGTCCACTGCTGCTCTGTCTCTATGTGCCATCGCCTCCACCACCATCTCTATTGTCACTTTTCTGGTCGGCATTCCTCACTCTATTCACATTCTTCCCTCTTGATGGTCCTAGGGTCCCCTGTTCCTGAGGTGACAGATTACTGCTCCCCCTTTTAGTTGTACCTCTTCTACATTTATGGTTGTAACAGTCACCATTAGAGCTGAAAACTATTACTCACAATTGTATCATAGTCTTATCCCCCTCATAACCAGACCCATCTGGACAGGACGGAAATTATTCAGTTGGGTTTCTGTCTTACTCCCTATGTATTAAGCACTCTAATGAAAGCTTGTAAACCAGCCACTTTGTGTCTTTGTAGCCCCCCAAATTTTGGTAGCCAAAGTCTAAGTTGTCCATCCCTATCAGCCCACTGCACTGAGGAGACATGTTTTACCCCTAACATGGAGAATCCTTCCCTAGTTGGTTGGAGTTTTGAGCAGCCTCATCCATAATCAAAAGCAAAAATGATAGCAATTTACACTCGCTCCCTGTATCATACTTCTTTATCTTCATCTGGTCAAATTCTGGTCAGCAAGCTATTAAGTCATCCACTCTAGGTCTGATGGGTACTGTCTTGCAAGTCCAAGAGTTCTCACACACCTCCCCCTTCTTCATATCCAGTGGCTGCTTCATTCTTAGCTTTACCCCTCAGTGGCAACGTCACTCTCTTTGGTCTTGGGAGATCACACATCACCTTACACTTCAAACCTGTCAGCCCACCCTTTTCTACCTTATTCCAAGGTCATTGGGCATCCACGGAATACGGCAAATCTTAGTGGTCTTCTTTACTACAACTTCCCCCCTTCCATTCATAAATCGACCTGGATAGTTGTCATCGAGTATACAGGACCGTTTATGTGTTCCCACTGAGTTTCAGTCTTAGACAGGAGTTTACCCTGATGGGTTGTCTTTGCTTGCCTTGATGGCTCCAGGGCAAACAGCTTGTGTAATGATGTCACAGCCAAACAGAATATAGAAACAATTAGAAGATAATTTCTATATACCCCCAATACCACATTTACTTACTTAACTCCCTGACCACAGCTACTACTTGGTCACTCTCTTAATCTGCAATATCCTTGCTCATCCTCAAACACGCCAATAACTGCCCCTACTTCAGAGAGTTTGCACTTGGCTGCCTAGAATGCTTCTCCTCCCCCATCCCCCAGATATTTATATGATTTGCTTTTTCAATTCCTTTAGATCTTCTTATGTGTTCTCTTACTGGAGAGGCCTTCTGAGACCTATAAAAATTAGCAAATCTCCCCACATATGCCTAGTCCCAGAGTACATAGTTTACTTCCTTGTTTATTCATCTATGCTTAGACACAGGGAGACTCTGAGTCTAAAAAAGGAAGGGATTACAGAATTAGTGATGGGAGTCCACACAGCACATGCAATCCATTCTATCTGAGAAGTCTGTCTGTGCAAGAAAAGGAGAGTGATAGAACAAAAAGCAGCAGCTCCAAATAGAGGAATTCTCAGGATGCCAAGGCAAGGCTGAAGGTACACAGGCCAGGATCAGTGAAAAGAAAAGGTTTCAAGGTGCTGGATATTGAAAGGAGGTATGGAAAACAAAGTGGTTTAAATACTGGAATGAACAAGTTCTTCAGTCACAGGATTTTTGCTTTTGCTTTTAAAGTGGACATGACTAAGAGTCATTAGCAAATTGTGGTATGCAGAGGACACAACCTTATTTGGTGAAACTGAAGACAACTTAAAATATTGATGAAGATCAAAGACTACAGCCTTCAATATGAATTGCACCTAACTGGAGAGAAAACAAAATCCTCACAACTAGACCAATAAATAGCATCACAATACACTGAACAAAGACTAAAGTAGCCAAAGACTTCAATTTACTTGGATTATCAATCAACACTCATGGAAGTGACAGTCAAAAAATCAAACAATGTATTTCTTTAGGTAAGTCTGCTGCAAAAGACATCTTTAAAGTGTACAAGACCAAAGATAGCAGTTTGAGGACTAATGTGTTCCTGACCTAAGCCAGGGTATTTTCAACTGCCCCAATAAGCATGTGAAAGTTGAACAATAAATAAGGAAGACCATAAAAGATTTGATGCACTTGAGTAACGGACTGCCAGAAGAACAAACAAACCTGTCTTAGAAGTAGTACAACCAGAATGCTCCTTAGAAGCCAGGATGACCAGACTTCATCCCTTGTATTTTAGACATGTGGTTAGGAAGGACCAATCCCTGGAAAAGAACATCATGCTTGGTAAATTGAAGGGTCAGCAAAAAAAGAGGAAGCCCCCCAAAGAGAAGACTGACACAGGGAAAGCAACAATGGGCTCAAACCTAACAACTGTGAGGATGGCACAGGAAAAGACACTGTTTCATTCTGCTGTACACAGGGTCACTGTGAGCTGGAACCAACTCCAAGGCACCTAACAACAACAAAGAGTTTACTATATACAGAGCAATAGGAGAAACTGTCCTCACCTATTACTATATATATTTTTAGTTAATCTCCCAATAACCCTAAGAAAACAAAACAACTAATAACTATGGAGCCAGTTCCAACTCGTAGTGAACACATGTTTGTCAGCGTAGAACTGCCCTCCATAAGGTTTTCATAGCTGTTATCTTTCAGAAGCAGACCAGGGCTTTCTTTCAAAGTTCCTCTGGTTGGATCTGAACCATTAACTCTTAAGTTAGCAACCCAGCATTTAGTACTTTGTGCCATTCAGGGATGCCTTCTAACAACTCTTACTGTTGCTCTTCAGTGCCATCCAACAACTCTGCTGCTGCCATTGCTGTTGTGTGCTGTCGAGTCAGTTCCAACTCATACTGATGCTGTATAGGTTTTCCAACAATAAATCTTTGCAAGAGCAGAAAGCCTCATCTTTCTTCGATGGATTCAAACTGTTGACCTTACAGTTAGCAACTCAATGAGTACCCCACTACACCACCAGGGCTCCTTCCAACAACTCTGTTGTTGTTCTTCTTAAGTGTCCTCGAGTTGGTTCTGATTCATAGTGACCCCATAAAGGGTTTCCAAGGAGCAGCTGGTGGGTTTGAACTGCCAACTGTATGGTTCACAGCCCTATGCTGATCTTACAGCGCCACACCAGGAGTCCAACAACTATGTTGTTGTTGTTGTTGTCAGATGCCATTGAGTCGGAACCGACTCATAGTGACCCCATGCACAGAAGAACGAAATAATGTCCGATCCTGGGCCAACCTCACTACCGCTGCCACACTTGACGCCATCAATGATGCCACCTGGCCAATCCATCTTGTTAGGGGTCTTCCTCTTTTTCTCTGACCCTCCATCTTACCCAGCATGACATCCTTCTCCATCGACTGTTCTCTCCAATGTGTCCAAAGTATGAGAGACGAAGCTTGGCCATCCTGGCCTCCAAGGAGCACTCTGGCTGCACTTCTTTCAAAACAGATCCGTTGGTTCTTTTGGCAGTCCATGACAACTATAGGAAGCAGAAATTATCATCTAGGTATTTTTCTACAGTAGTAGAAACATCCTACTGACACATCTGCCCACTACAAAAATACCACGCAAACTTCTCCTCCACTTTCCTTCTTCCTTTCTGAACCCTACTATTCCTGCAGGGTTCTCCAACATCAGGTATAGTAAAAAATGTTGTGGATAGAACTGAACCACTTCTTTGCCACCGCAGGTGGTGATCAAGCTGTCCACACAGGTAATCAACAACTTAAGCTCAGAGAAGGTAGAAGCCATCCTCACAAAAAACCAACACTGTGTTGACTGACTCCAAAATGTCTTCAGACCAGTTCACCCTGATTTGAGTTCGCAGAGCTATTACAAATAATTGTTAATCACAGCAGCTATTGGGAATCCTTACATTTATAAATGCCCAATTTTACCCTCAGTTCCTGAACTTTCACCTAAAGAATTCAGTCACCAAAACTATGAAGGACAGGAAACCTAAAAGAAAATGCTTTAATCTCCATCTCTCCATTTCAATTTTTCTACAATCTTCCTTATTCACTGTCCAGCTTTCACATGCATATGAGGTTATTAAAAATACCATGGCTTGGGTCAGGCACACCTTAGACATGCGAAAGCTGGACAGTGAAAAAGGAAGACCGGAGAAGATTTGATGCTTTTGAGTTATGGTGTTGGAGAATACTGAAAGTGCCATGGGCTTCCAAAAGAAACAACAGATATGTGTTGGAAGAAGTGCAGCCAGAGTGCTCCTTGGCGGCCAAGATGGCCAAACTTCGTCCCTCATACTTCAGACATATTGTCAGGAGGGACCAGTAGCTGGAGAAGGATATCATGTTTGGTAGGGTGGAGGGTCACAGTAAAAGAGGAAGACCTCCAGCGAGATGGACTGGCAATATGGCAGCATCAATGGGTTCAAGTATGGCAACAATTGTGAGGTTGGCCAGGACTGGGCAGTGTTTCGCTCTGTTGTGCATAGGATCGCTATGGGTTGGTACTAACTCAATGGCACCTAACAACAACTCCATTTCAAACTTTCTTCTCATCCTCAGAAATATTCTTTTCCTTTATTCCCATAAATAGTGATAGCTAAAAGGTTTTCCTTTCCAACATTATTTTTTTTAAATGTGAATTGAGTGAAGGTTTACAGAGAAGATCATCAATTTTACATTCAACAAATCATATACTTTGTTTTATCTCAATAGCTAAAACAGTTATTCTGCTTCCTCCCTGTGGTTCACATTTCCATTCTACCCACCTTCCCATCCCTTCTCAACTTTGTCCTTAGGTAAATGTTGCCATTTTGATTTAGAATTGATTGACCATTCCACAGCGAACATACCTTACTAGTATTGTCCCCACTATCTACCTAACTATTGCTTGGCTGAAAACTGGTTCATGACGGTATATCCCTTTATCTTGTTTTATCTTACCATTGACTTCTTGTTGTTGTTAAGTGCCCTCAAGTTGGTTCCGAGGAGCAACTGGTGGGTTTGAACCACTGACCTTGTGGCTAGCAGTCCACTGCTTATTCTACAATGCCACACCAAGACTATGGTGGTGGTGGTGGTGGTGGTATGCCGTGGAGTCGGTTCCGACTCATAGCGACCCTGTACAGGGTTTCCGAGGCTGTAAATCTTTATGGCAGCAGAAAGCCTCATGTTTCTCCTGAAGAACAGCTGGGAGTTTCATACTGCTGACCTTGAGATAAGCAGCCTAATTTGTAACCACTATGCTATGGTGATAACATTCATGCTCATCTTGCTCTTGATTTAATCTGCAGGTCTTCAAGGTTTCCTCTTTTGGATACATCTTCAGTGTTTACCCATTAAAAATGAGACTTGTTATAGACTTCTGACAGCTGTGCTTATTTTAAATGTCTCAGTTCTGACTCATTGTTTTTGTTGTAAAATGCCATTAAATCAGTTCCGACTCATAGCGACCCTGTATAGGGTTTCCAAGGAGTGACTGGTGAGCTTGACCTGCCAACCCTGGGGTTGATATCAACATTGCAGTCCAATGCATAAACCCACAGCACCACACCAGGACTCCCACAAGCCTACAGTCTCTGGCATTCCCAAGAGGTCTCCCATCCAAGTACTAACCAGGCCCGACCCTGCTTAGCTTGAGATCAGACCAGACTGGGTGCATTCAGCGTGGAATGGCGGTAGACAGTGACTCATAGTGACCCTGTATAATAAATAGGGTTTCTGAGAGCATCTGGTGGGTTTGAACTGTTAACCCTGAGTTAACAACAGTCCAGTGCTTATCCTACAGTGCCATATCAACACACTAGTCAGCTGACACTGACAGAGGAGTAAGAAAAAAACAAAAACATATCTAAATAAAACTCCCCACCCCTTTTAAAAAACATTATATTATCCTTGGAGAAATTTTAATCCCAATGCAGCTATTTGTTGAAGTATAACTTCTTTATCATCAAATGGTTTTTTCCTGTCGTGACTATAAATTTATGCTCTGTTTGCTCATTTTGCAAATTATAAGTAAATAGCCTATAAAAGTAAAACTTTTTTAAGTTGAACAATATAACTTAAATACTACCCAGCAGGGTAAAACAATTTTTTAAATCTTATTAGGAAAAAAAAAAGAATTAGACAACCTACTTTAGAATACAAACTAACCAACAGAAAACTCATTTCAAAAACAATCCTCAGATGTTTCATAACATCTATTTTTATGGCATGGTGTTCAGTTGTTTCACCTTCAAGCTAGACTGAAGCAAATTCTAACCACCTTTACAGCACTATATACATGCAGGAAGCAAGTACAATCTATCGTAGCAGAAGCAGTATGTGTTAAAGGGCTCGATTAACAGTAGAATGTTTCTTATAAATTAAAGCCCTATTGAGTAATCATCTTTCATGCAAATTATCTTTCATGAGGTGTTCCAACAATATGCAATCATATGTAGCGGCCTTAGTACATGTTGATTTATAATGCTTGACATAATGAATTTTCCCTCTTTATTTCCTTAGAAATGACAATTTCAGCTTTTTTATTTTTCCAACAGTAGTGAACTTCTATTTTTCGATAACCTCCCATGCAGAAGAATGCACACAACTAGCACATTTATCAAATACAAAAAAATTAAAATATTATCATTCCCTCCTCTCTCAAAAAGCAAAATTTACCTAGAAGTTCGGAAGCGCATTCTCCTAATCCTTATCTAAACCCATTTATATCCTTATTCTTGAACAGAAGTCAGTCAGTCATATACTAAAATGTTAAATAAACAAAATAGAGATTGTTATCAACAAGCATTAGGGTGTTCCCTGACACTTTATGCAAAACTGTGTCTTGCACATTCAAGTATGTATTTTTGAAAAAGAGATTCCGAAGCTTTTATCTCATTCTCAAACAGGTCAAAATCTCGTGCAAAGATTAAGAATTGCCAAGTAAAGCTAAAAGATACAATATCTCAAGGTCCAACTTTGGTCTACCAGGTACAGAAAGTTTGATACCCAAGCAGAGGCACATTGACAGAAAACAGCACCTATGACAAGCAATGAAATTGTACTCCTGTCCAAATACCTGTCTCCCATCTTTTAAACAAATTACCCCAATATCAGCTCAAAAATACACGCCACGCTCCTGCATCTTTTAATTAATAAATTACAACTGCATGTTTATTGCTTTCACACTAATGAAAACTGGTCTATGATGTGCTTAAATTCTTTTTTAATTTTTTCAGTTTCTTTTTTGTACTCTGAACAGAGCAAGACCACAGTCTACCTTGGTCCACAGAGGCTCTCAGATATAAACATATTGGTTTGAACTTGATGAATGATATCTCCCAGCTGGTGATGGAAATTGCAATGGCTCAAAAGAATTGCTCAGTGGCGCCCTACTTCAAGTGGTACCCAGGGTACATGCCATACCTGCCATACCTTACATATGCTTCTGTATCCAATAGATACTTACTGCTCTTGATGGTGGAGGTGTTTGTTGTTAAGTGCCATGGAGTTGGTTTTGACTCATAGCACCCCTGTTCAGGGTTTCCAAGGAGCAGCTGGTGAGTTTGAATCGTCGACCCTGTGGTTTACACCGACCGTGCAATTGAGCGTTTATTTTCCAGTGCCACATTGATTTATTCCACTGAGCAAAGATTACTACTCAAAAAACTCAAACTAAAATATCCAGTTAAAGTCATTAAAGCCGAAAGACATTCCATGCATCCTTCCTGAGCATTCAACATTAACTATATGCATATTACTTAACAGCTTAAACATTAAAAAGAGTCCCTGGCAGGAGTGTTACAAGGGAAACCTGAGTGATATGCCACTCATTGGACCTGAGCCTTGTGTATCCGCAGAAAGGCTAATTCAGTGTCACAACCTCATGTTTCATGAGGGGCTCTGTAAATGTATGGCTTCCTTTTCCCCAAAGTGCTGCTAAGTCCTTAGCTTAGCTATTAACTAAATTGTAAATACGGAATCATATTAAATAACAAAAAACTCTCTCAGAGGTCTTTCACTCGCTTTAACACACTGAATTAAGAAAATTCCAAGTGACCTTCATGTTCAATTAAATACCACAGTTGCTACAACAGCAAAGTAGTAATGAATATGTAAGAGTCCGATTTGATTCCTGTTAAGATCTAACTTCCAAAACCACTGTATTTCTACTTAAGTCCAGGTTCTATTAAAAATTATGTATCCACAAAAATCCTAAATTCCACCCTGTAACTGTTTAAAGACAAAAACTTTCTTATATGACTAGTGTGGCTGAAACACTGCTAACCATGCCTGTAGTTATTCAGCTATGCGTCAAAAAAAAAAAAAATAGTTTGAGCAAGTAAAGCCTAAAGGCTTAGTACTTTAAAAAAAAAAAAAAAAAGTGGTATTAACGAAAAGATTTAAGATTTTTTCCAGTTAAAATAATAGAATCTTGTGCAATTCCCAAATAGTGACAAGCAAAATACATTTAGAGACATGTTATACATATAAACCACCACTTGTCTGTCAGTTTGTCCTACTGTGGTGGTTTTTGTTGTTGAAAGGTATGCCACTGGTACTTTAAATGCCTGCAGGGGCACCCATGGTTGACAGGTTTCAGCTGAGCCTCCAGGTTAAGCCTAAGTAGGAATAAAAAGAGGTAGACTACATTAACAACCTGCGATATGCAAATGATACAACCTTGCTTGCTGAAAGTGAAGAGGACTTGAAACATTTACTGATGAAGATCAAAGAGCACAGCC
>NW_006408587.1:570250-574681 GCF_000296735.1 Chrysochloris asiatica
CTTTGTTTTGTAGCTCATCTGAAACTGTCCACTATGGGTGACCCTGCTGGTTATTTAAAACACCAGTGGCATAGCCCTCAGAATCACAGCAACTCAAACCACCACAGCACGACAGACAGACGAGTGGTGGCTATTTGGTGTTATGTCTATACTGTCTCTTTAAATTTCGATATCAATCTTGATACAATCCTAATATAATCAAGATACAATCAAGATGTTCTCTCCTAATCCTATCAATCCTGGTACAATCAAGATAAGCTTTCCCAAGATGGCGGCTCCTGGAACAGCTGAGTGTCTTGATCCAGAAAATAATGGATTTCTGGATTCTCCTGCAAATTCCCCAGCTATAAACCCACCGAACCTCCAAACATACCTTTATATTTGTTACAGAGTTCCAACACCATCTCATGAGTCCATACAGTTAAGAAAATAGGTCAATAAGACAAGAAAGAAGGAAATGAGCAAAATGGATGTCAGAAGAGACTCAGAAACTTGCTCTCCAGCACTGACATGCTAAAGCAAATGGAAACAATGAGGAGGTAGAGCTAAACAGAAAATTTCAAAGGTCAGCTTGAGAAGACAATCAGATATTACAATGAAATGCGCAAAGACCAGACTTATAAAACCAAAAAGGAAAAACATACTCAGCATTTATCTAGCTGAAAGAATTGAAGAAAAAAAATTCAAGCCTCAACTTGTAATAATGCAGGATTCTATGGGCAAAATACTGAATGATTCAGAAAGCATCAAAAGAATATGGAAGGTTACAGAGTCACCAAACCAAAAAGAAATGGTAGATGTTCAACCATTTCAAGAGGCAGCATATGATCAAGAGCTAATGGTCCTGAAGGAAGAAGTCCAAGATGCATTGAAGATATTGGCAAAGAACAAGGCTCCAGGAATTGATGGAACACAAATCGAAATTCTTCAACAAACTGATGTAGCACTGACACATCTATGTCAAGAAATTTGAAAGACAGCTACCTGACCAACTGGTTGGAAGAGATTCTTATTTGTGCCCATCCCAAAGAGAAGTGACCCCAAAAAAGGTGGAAATCATTGGATAATATCATTAATATTATGTACGAGTAAAATTTTGCTCATGATAATTCAAAAATGGCTACAACAGTAAGTACACTGATTGGAACTCGGCCACAGCTTCAAGCCAGATTCAGATGAGGATATGGAATAAGGAATAAAGTGTGTATCTGTGTTTTATTTACTATGCAAAGGCTTTTAACTATGTGGATTCATGACAAGCTATGGACAACATTAAAGAGAATGAGTATTTCAGAACACTTAACTGTGCTCATGAAGAACCTGTACATACACCAAGAAGCAGTCATTTGAACAGAACAAGGGGTCACTGAATGGTTTAAAATTAGGAGAGTTGTGCACCAGAGTTGTATTCTTTACACCATACTTACTCAATCTGTGGAGTCCTGGTTTGAACTGCAAGGTCGGTGGTTCAAGCTCACCGGCCGCTCCTTGGAAACCCTATACAGGGTCGCTATGCGTCGAAACCGACTCAATGGCACTTAACAACAACAACATTCAAACTGTAGGCTGAGCAAATAATCAAGAAGCTAGGTTATATATATGAAGAAGAAGATGGCATCAGGATTGGAGGAACACTCAATTAACAACCTGAAATATGCAGATGATAAAACTTTGCTTGCTAAAAGCAAAGAGAACTTAAAATACTTACTGATGAAGATCAAACATCACAGCCTTCAATATGGATTGCACATTAAAGTAAACAAAAATCCTCACCACTGGACCAATAAATAACATCATGATAAATGGAGGAAAGATTGAAGTTGTCAAGGGCTTCATTTTGCTTGGATTCACCATCAACACTCATGGAAGCAGCAGTCCAGAAATCAAACAATGTATTGCATTAGGCAAATCTGCTGCACAAGACCTCTTTAAAGCATTCAAGAGCAAAGATGTCAGTTTGAGGACTAAAGTGCACCTGACCCAATCCGTGGTATTTTCAATAACCTCATGTACATGTGAAAGTCAGACAATGAATAATGAAGACAGTAAAAGAATTTATTTGAGTTATGGTGTTGTAGAACAATATTAAAAATACTATGGACTGTCAGAAGAACAAATAAATCTGTGTTGTAAGAAGTACAGCTAAAATGCTCCTAAGAAGTCAGGATGGTGACTGTCTCTCATACTTTAGACCTATCAGGAAGAACCAGTCCCTGGAGAAGGACATCATACGTGGTAAAATGTAGGGTCAGTGAGCAAAAGGAAGTCCCTACCAAAGAGATGGATTGGCACAGTGTCAGTGGTAATGGACTCACACGTGACAGGGATTGTGAAGTTGGCAAAGGGCAGAGCAGTGTTTCATTTTGTTGTGCCTAGGGTCAATATGAGTCAGAATCAACTGGATGGTACCTAACAATATCAACAACAGCACATATAAAATGGAGCCCTGATAGCATAGTGGATTCTGAGTTGGACTGTGAACCTCAAGGTCAGCTGTTTGAATCCACCATCCACTCTGCTGGAGAAATAAGAGGTTTTCTGCTCCAGCAAAGATTTACAGCCTTGAAAACCCTATACAGGGTTGCTGTGAGCTGGAACAGACTCTGCAGTACACAACCACCATCATGCATATAAAATCATCCATAACGAAGACATAACAAAAATAAATCTATTGTTATCCCACCCTACATTTTATCACATGACCCACTCACTCAGCAGGACACTCCCTAACAGTAGCAATCCTTCTGCTGAAATAAAGAAACTGCATCTTCTCCAAAATGTGATGGCCATCTGTGAAGGGTTTTGGCATAAGTGTTTTAACAGCACATGATTTGAAATGAGTGTGCTAATTCAGATAATTAGTCTCAAATGTTTTTAATAATTAAATTGCTAGGCGTTACCTATGAAGTTAGGTGTAGTGTTGAGGGTTAAAGAACTGGACAGCAAGGTCGGTTTGAACCACAAGGTCAGTGGTTCAAACTCACCAGCCGCTCTTTGGAAATCCTACATAGGGTTGCCAAGAGTTGGAACCAACTTAACAGCAACAACTATGAAGTTAAACTGCTGCTGCTGCTAACTGCCGTCGAGTATGTTATGACTGATACTGTTGTTAAGTGCCATTGAGTCAATTCAACCCATAGTGACCCTATATAGGGTTTCCAAGGAGCAGCTGGTGAACTTGAACTGCCAACCTTGAGGTTCAAACTGACTTTGTGGTCCAGTGCATGAACCCACAGCACCACACCCGGTATAGGGTTTCCAAGGCTGTCAATCTTTTCGGGGCAGAAAGCTTCATCTTTCTCCCCTGAAACAGCTGGTGGAGTCAAGCTGCTGACCTTTCAGTTAGCAGCCCAATAACCCATTATACTACCAGGCTAGCTTTGAAGTTAAACTAGAAAGATATATGGAGGCTTTAAACTAAACAATTCAAGGATTTGTTTAACTCTAGTGTTCAAAGACATCTCAATATTTAAACTTCAATAATAATTTCTCTTATGTGTCCAGAGCTGTTCTCTTATTAACTCATTTAATACTCATAACATCCCTATGTGGTACTTAGTACTATTCTCATTTAATAAATGGAGCAATTAAAGCACAGAGAGACTACATACAAAGAACCACCAGAAACAAGATTTAATGAGACAGACACAATTTAAGCCCAGAGAGTCAGAGTCCAAAGTTCTTGCTCTTAACTAGAACAGTATCAAAATAATTCATATTGGCACCATATTTGCTCCAGTACTCTTGGCCCTGACAAAATTTTGATAAAACAGATTTAGATTTCATTATTTACAAGGATCTTTCTTTTTAAGTTAAATATTAGGTAAATTATTAATCATGGAAAACCACTAAAGTGCTGGATTAAATGGTGATGGAACACACAAACAGCCATAAAAAGGAACTGGAAGTCTGAGTTGCTTCACTGCTCCATATCATTTCCTCACCCATAAAATCAGGGGATTAAAGCAGATAATCCCCACAGTTCCTTCCAGTTTGATGGCTGGAAGATTAATAACTAAGGCCAATAATGCCTTGTTGTTGTTGTTGTTAAGTACCATGGAGTTGGTTCCGACTCATGATTTAAATTACTGGGGCCCACCACCAGCAGGTCAGGTTACAATCAACTGGCTTTCAAAGATACAAACATGCAAAATCCTTCAGGTTTGGAAATACATTTTTTACTGTAAAATACAGTCAAATTACAGGAAATGTGGAGAAAAGAAAAAGGGAAAAAATACCATTCATAATCTTAGCAAACAAACATTTCCAGCATTTTATAGAGTATTTTCTTCCATGAGAGGTCAGCTCAGAAAGTTTTGAGGGATTCCAAAGATATAAGGGCAAGGGTCATTTCTTAACAGGCCCTGAATTTCTTGTTGATGGAATAATGTGGAAATAAGATAGTGATGATGGTTGCATAACATAATGAAC
>NW_006408587.1:574781-576283 GCF_000296735.1 Chrysochloris asiatica
GAAAAAGAGGAAGACCCCCAACAAGATGGATCAGCCAGGTGGTATCATTGATGGCATCAAGTGTGGCAGCGGTGGTGGGGTTGGCCCAGGATCAGACATTGTTTCGTTCTGTTGTGCATGGGGTCGCTATGAGTCGGTTCCGACTCGATGGCACCTGACAACAACAACAACAACAATGTCTGAAGGTTTAGCTGTTGAAAACCTTAAAATAGCAGTGGAACACTGTCAGATAGCACCACATTACTGAATACTAAAACATTGTGAATTGTTATTTGTTGTTGTTAAGTGCCAGATGTGGCGGTGTAGGATAAGCACAAAGTTGGTTTCAACTGTTAAGGCCAGCAGTTCAAACTCACCAGTCATTCCTCAGAAACCCTATGCAAGGTCGCTATGAGTCAAAACTAACTCAATGGCATTTAACAACAAAATAGTGGTGGAACATGAGCCCCTCAGGTTGGAAGGGACTCAACATATGACTGGAGAAGAGCTACCTTCTCAAAATAAGAGTTGACTGTAAGGATGCAAATGGAATAAAGCTTTCAGGACCTTCATTTACTAAAAGGATACAACTCAAAATGAGGAGAAACAGCTGCAAACATCCTTTCCTAATCAGAACATGCACTGTAACAACTATGAATCTAGGGAAATTGGAAGTTGTCAAAAATGAAATGGAACACATAAAGATTGATAACACATAAAGGTATTACTGAGCTGAAATGGATTGATATTGGGTTGGCCATCTAAAATTGGACAATCACATGATTTACTTTGGTGGGAATGACAAATTGAAGAGGAATAGCATCACATTCATCATCAAAAAGAACATCTGAAGTATAATGCTGTTGTGATAGGATAATATACATATGCCTACAAGGAAGATTAGTTAATAAACTATTATTCAAATTTATGCACCAGCCACTAAAGCCAGTGATGATAAAATTGAAGAATTCTACCAGCTTATTCAGTCTGGAACTGATCAGACATGTAATAAAGATGTATCAATAATTACTGGCAATTGGAATGAAAAGGTTGGAAACAAAGAGGAAGGATTATTCTTTGAAAAATATGGTCTTGGTGATAGAAACAATGCTAGAGATCACATGGTAGAAATTTTCAAGACCGATGAGTTGTTAATTTCAAACACCTTTTTAAACAACATAAAAGATGACTATACACATGGACTTCACCAGATGGAATACACAGAAATTAAGTTGACTACATTGGTGGAAAAGCTCCATATGATCAGCCAAAACAAAGCTGGCGCAGACGGTGGAATTGTCAATTGCTCATATGCAAGTTCAAGCTGAAGCTGAAGAAAATTAAAATAAATCTAGAAGAGCCAAAATATTATCTTGAACATATCCCACTTGAATTTAGAAATCATCTCAAGAACAGATTTGATGTATTAGACACTAATGACTGAAAACAAGAAAGTTGTAGGATGACATCAAGAACATCATTGTTGTTGTTGTCAGGTGCCATCGAGTCGGAACCGACTCATA
>NW_006408587.1:584448-597341 GCF_000296735.1 Chrysochloris asiatica
TATATATATATATACATATATATAAGCTATTATATCTATCTATCTATACACATATATAACCACCATTTTTTAAAGGCTATTATCCCATCAAATTTTATATCATAATTTATTTCATTTACCCCTATTGATGGACATACTGGTTACTGTCAATCTTTTATTATTCTAAATAATACTTTAATGCAGAGGTCAGCAGTTGTTTTTTTCCTAGAGAGGGCCACACAGTAACTATTTTCTTTGCAAGATCTCTGTTGCAACTACTCAGCTCTGCCTGCTGAGGTGACAACAGGCACAGGCAACAAATGGTTATGGCTGAATTGGGGCCATGTTGTTGTTGTTAAGTACTGTGGAGTCGGTTCCAAATCATAGCGACCCTGCACAGGGTTTCCGAGGCTGTAAATCTTTACAGGAGCAGAACGCCTCACCTTTCTCACACGGAACCACTGGTAGTTTCGAACTGCTAACCTTGAGGCTGGCAGCCCGATGTGTAACCACTACACTACTAGCAGGCTATATTTCACCTGTGGTCCCTGACCACTACTCCTTTGAACATTTTTGTGCATGTACCTTTTCTCCATCTTTTCAATGAGACCAATGGGTGCAGTGACTCCATACTTTAAGCACTGGACTGCAATCCATAAGGTCAGTGGTTTGAGCCCACCAGTCACTCTGCAGGAGAAAGATGAGACTTTCTGTTCTTGCAAAGATTTACAGCCACAGAAACCCTATACAGGGTTGCTATGAGTCAGAAAGGATTTGAGGGTACTCTCTGGTAGCACAGTGGTTATGAATCGGGCTGCGAACCTCAAGGTCAGCAGTTCGAAACTACCAGCTGCTCCACGGGAGAAAGATGAGACTTTCTACTCCCGTAAAGATTTACAGCCTTGGAAACCCTGTTCAGGGTCACTATGGGTCGGAACCAACTCAACGGCATTTAACAACAGCAACAATGAATGGCTATAAATATATTTACAGCTCTTGATATTCTGTCAAATTGCTTTACAAAAGGATAACCATGAGGATGTAGAACAATGGAATATGTATACAATGTTAGTGGGAATATAAATTGATACACTTTGGAAAACTGGCAGTATGGATTAAGCTGTATGGTGGCTGGTGGCTGTGTGCCTTGGAGTCGGTTCCGACTCATAGCGACCCTGTACAGGGTTTCCGAGGTTGTGGGTAAGTAAAAAAATATTGTTACTAGAGTTCCAGTTCAGACATGTAGTACTCATTCCAAACAAAACATGTTTTTGCAATCAGTGGATGGCTGCAGACAAGTTCTCTCAATAAAACTGGTGTCTTAAGTCTCATTAGAATGCCTTCAAAAACAGAAAGTCCAATCAAAACAGTGGTTTCTAAAGGGGATTTGCTGAGTCAGTTCATTTCAAGGTAGAGAAGTCAGCACAAAAGTTTATGATAACTGCTTTTTTTGGATCCCCAAAGGGTAATCTTGATAAGCTTTTTCAAAGGACACAGGATGATCACAAGGATTATTAGGAAGAAGTTTTTAGAAAACTGAAAACTGCATTGGTGAAAAAAAGGCCAGGAAAGTTGCAACTAGGAATTACTTCCATTGTAACAACAAAGCACCTGCTCATTCTTTCAGGGTAGCAAGAACTTTTTCATGAGAATTTCATTGGGAAACCTCACACTCTATCTACACTACAGCCCTGACCTTGAACCTCCAGGCTTTTTGTTGTTGTTGTTGTTTTTTAATTCCCAAAATTCAAAGAACATTGAAAAGGAATATGATGTGAATACCTCGGGGATGCCAAAACTGCTGTTTCGATCTGGTATAAATAAAAGAACTCAGAATTCTTCAGGGATGACTGCTGCTGCTGATCTGCATGCCACTTACTGAGTTGGTTTCAACTCACAGCGACCCTATAAAAGGTTTCCAGAAGCTGTAAATCTTTACGGGAGCAGAAAGTCATCTGTTTCTCCCACAAGCAGCTGGCCTTGTGTTTAGTAGCTCAGTGTATAAACCGTTACCAGGTTCCCTAAGGTAGGATTAGAGAGACAGAAACACCGCCTTCAGAAGTGTATAGACCTAGACTGAGGAGATGTCAAGAAACAAAAGCTTCACATTTTGATATTTTTGTTTAATAAAGGTTTCTATGATTTTGTAACAAAACTTTCTAACTTGTATACCCTACCATTCCACTCTACTCCTAGAAATAGACTCAAGAGAAATGCATCCGTATGATCACAAAGGCATGTATTAGAATATTGCTCGCAGACAGACCAATCCACAATCGTTGAAAAGTGAAAAACACCTAAAAGCCCACCAACAGAAGCATGAATATAGTCAAATAAGGGATTGTATCTTAACAAGAATGAACAATCCATAATATGCAACAAAAAGATTAATCTCAAAACTACAGAAACTATAAAACATGGGCAAAACGTATCCATGTTGTTAGGAGTCCAGGTATTTGTTTTCCTTCAGGGAGAAGATTGTTAGTTACTGGGAAAGGCATAAGAGGTTGCTATTGAGGGACTGAAAGTGTCCTGTTTGTTAATCTGAGTGTCAGTTACATGTATTTCATTTATAAAAATGCATTAACTGTACAATGTGAGATAAGCACTTTTATATATATAAATGTTGTATTTCAAAGTTTTAAAAGAAAAGAAATATTCCCATCAGCAATACATGAAAATAACTTCCTCCCCTCCTTTTCCCTCACCTTTAGTGGTCATTGTCTTATTTTACAACTTTGCTAATTTGATAGGTTTAAAAAGATTCTCACTCTATGTTAATTTGTGTTCATTCACTAAAGATGTTTAACACCCCTTTTTAATATGGTTCTTAATGTTATTTATTATTCAATGGGGTTTTATTATTCTTAATAAATCACAAAAATAAAAACAGGAATAAAATGTCTGAAAGACATCAGCTCTTTGTCTATCATATGGTTGCAAATATTTTCTCTGGACTGTTGCCTTCTTTTTAAATTTTATTGCTTTATTTTTTACTATATTAGTTAAAGCTTGTTGTTGTCGTTGAGTGCCATCAAGTTGGTTCTGACTCATAGCAACCCTAAATAAGGTTTCCATGGAGCAGCTGGTGGGTTTGAACCATTGACTTTGTGTACGAGCCCAAGAGTATGCACAGCCAAATAGGCTGACCTTTTTGATCAGTGTATCTTACTCTCAAAAAACATTATATAGAGAATTATAATCTTTCATTGCAACAAAAATAGTTTCTTTTATGTAATATGTAAGGGTATGTTTATTTCTCAGCTAGATAGTATGCTTTTAGAAAAGCAAATAAACTACTAATTTGGAGATTAACTGGAAGGCACCAACTAAAAGCTACTAAAAGTCTGTAGGATAAATCTTGACACAAAATAATTTTTAATAGAAAACCCCCCTAAATTATTGAAGCAATTATTTCATTAATTGACAGCACAGATCATAGACCTCATCACTGTCATATAATCTGGATGTAAATACATCATTAAAGAAAGAAATACTATATATTCAGGAAGTCTACTTTATGGTAAAACTTTATGGTAAGACAGCAAGTTGGCCAAAAAATAATTTGAGAATATATGTAAATATGCCAAGAATATATCTATACACCAGATATAAGCAAAACAGATTAACAGGCAGAACCCATTTCTAAGAATATATTCACTTTTTAATTGAATACACTCATATGCATTGAATATTTTTTAAATATTCAGAAAAGATTAAATTATCACATGATCCTTAGCTTTCAAAAGATTTCTTAAAATGTTGCTTTAAAGATAAAATGTGACTACCTTCACATAAAATTTAAAAGACATTTTAAATATAGAAATACTTAAACAATTTTTAATAAATAAATGGATTTGATGGATTTGTCAGCTGAGTCCTTCCATGCACTGGTTATAGGAAGCTGGCCTACAGTGGCAAAATTTTAAAACCCGAGAACTTTAGACAATTTTCCAGAAAGGGGGAAAAAATCTTGAAAATATTCGTATGTATCTGCTTGGCTTTATCCTGATGCCTGAGTAAGATTCCTTTGGAAGACCTCCAGAAGCAAAGTGCAACCTTTCCTTAGATTGTGCAGACTACATTTCATTTAACTTGATTAAAAATTTAAGTTTTGTCCCATGAGATAACTTTTAGTTACATAGGAAAGTCACTGATACAGAGCTTCTTGTTATGTGACCATACAAGGTAAACAGGGTAAATTACTTTAACTACAACAGTCATGGAAATGTTAACCACCTGAATAATTCAGAAAAGAATTTAAATCCCTTTAGTAAGTTTGTATCAGCTTATCACTTGATCACTATATAATAAAGCAGATGAACTAGAAAGGCTGTTTATAATCAGATTCTTGCATACCTTACCAGTTACAAGTATCTATTCAAATATTTGTCCCCCTTGACCAAAAGAAAAAGTAGTCATACAAGATAACAACACCACACACACAAACTCTTAAGAATGAATCCAGAACATCTAAGCAAACAAGATGGTGGCAGAGGCTTAGTTCTAGACCCTCCCCAAATCTACTCATAAAAATATATGGAACAGACCAAAAAATAGGCCCATACAAATATATTCAACTGAGTTTGGGCAAGGGTTCATAAAAATAATTCAGTGGCGGAAGCATAACCTTTTTAACAAATGGTGCTGGGTCAACTGAAAATCCATGAGCAAAAAATGAACATCTACCTAAACCCGAGTCCTGGTGTGGCGTCGTTATAGGATGAGCACTGGACCACCACAAGGTTGGTTTGAACCACAAGGTTGGTGGTTCAAACTCACCAGCTGCTCCTCGAAAATCCTATACAGGGTAGATATGAGTTGGAACTAACTCGACAGCACTTAACATCAACAATAGCCTAAACTCCATGCTTTAAACAAAATTTAACACAAAATGGATCATACACTTAAATGTAAAAATGGAAACCTATAAACAGTTAGGACTCGTGTAACACTGTAGGATAAGCACTGGACTGGTAACTGATAAGTCAGCAGTTCAAATCCACCAGCTGCTCTCAAAAACCCTATATAGCATCTCTATGAGCTGGAATTGAGTCCATGGCAGACAACAACAACATAACTTACAAAACAGCACTGAAAAAACCTTCTAGGTTCTAGAGCTAGGCAGAGGTCTTATATTTGACAAAAGTGAAAAATGTTTGCTCTGTGAAAATCCATGTTAAGAGAACAAAAAGACAAGCTACAGACTTGGAGAAAATATTTTCAAACCATATTATCTAACAAAGGGTTAATATCTAGAATTATTTAAAAAAACAAACCAAAAAGAAACACCTCTCAAATACTCAATGTTGTTGTTAAACATCATTTGTTGGTTAAACAATGTTGTTGGTTAAGACTCATGTGACCCTGTACAACATTTCCGAGGAGCTGCTGGTGGGCAGCAGTTCAGTGCTTATCTTACAGCACCCCATCAAAAAAAAAATCTAATTAGATAATAGCCAAGGACTGTCACAACTGTAATTGTAGAAGATGTGGGGAGTAGTTAGTCTTTCATTTCAGGAACAGAGGATCCCAGGACCATCCAGAAGGAAGAGCAGGAGTGGAACGTGAGATCCTACCTAGGAAAGCAGCTACAGCAGATCACGGAGAGAGAGCAGCAGTGGACCCTAGGCCCATGGACTGAGAAAGGGGTGTGCCTGCAAGCAGCAGGCTGGCTTGCAAAATGTGCCCTTTGGACATTTAAATGAATATGTATTTTTTGTTTTGTATGCTTTTTTCCTTTATTGATTTGTGAAAAATAAGATGCAAAAGGGAAACCACAGGGAGGAAGCTGAATAACTGTTGTTTCAAGGAGGAGATTGTAGTCATGTAGATGAAACAATGCATGATTGGTTGAAAGTAAAGTAGATGATCTTGTCTGTTAACCTTAACTCAATTCACAATAAAAAATTAAAAAGAAAATAGGCAAGACACATTTCACTGAAGAGGATATGTTGTTGTTGTTGTTAAGTGCCATCGAGTCGGTTCCAACCCATAGTGACCCTGTATAGGATTTCCAAGAAGCAGCTGGTGAGCTTGAACCGCTGACCTTGCGGTTCAAACCGACTTTGCAGTTCAGCACATTAACTCACAGCGCCACACCAGAATTCTGAAGAGGATATACAGATGACAAACAAGTACATGAAAAGATGCTGAACATCATTAGCCACTGGTGTTGTTGTTAAGTGTCAGAGTTGGTTCCAACTCAGTGAGTCTGCACAGGATTTCTGAGGAGCTGATAGTTGGCTTGAACCACCCAATCCAGTGCTTATCCTATAGTGCTGCACCAGAAAACAAATTAAAAACCTCGATAAGGTATCACTATTACAAACCCATCAGAATGGCCACGATAAAAACGAGTAATAACACTAAGTGATGGGTAGTTGGAGAAACTGGATCCTTCACACATTACTGGTAAATATAAGCAGTAAATATAAAATAGTACAGGCACTCTGGGAAAGTCTGGCAATCACTTAAAAAACAAAAAACACTGAACATGCACCTACTGTATAACCCTGCAATTAATTACACTCCTAGGTACATATCAGAGAAATAAATCAACCAATGTTTCTAACAGCTTTATATGTCATAGCCAAAAATTAGAACCAGCCCAGACACCCCTCAAGAGGCAATGGTTAGACAAACTACGGAATATCCATGGAATACTACTCAGCAACAAAAGGAAATAAACTACATACTCATACTTACAACTTGGATGAATCTCCAGAGAATTGCAATAAGAAAGAAAAAAAAAAAAGGTACCCTAAAAAAGGTACATACTATTATGATTTCTGAAATGACAAGATTTTATACATGGAAGACAAATTAATGGCTGCCAAAGGTTAGGGATGAAGTAGTTGGGTAAACTACATAGGTGATAAACTGTATTGACCTTAATTGCTGTTGTTGTAAAGTGTCATCAAGTCAGTTCCAACTCATAGAGACCCTGTATAGGGTTTCTGAGGAGCAGTCAGTAGGCTTGAAGTGCTGACCTTGAGGCTCACATCGACCTTGTGATGCAGTCCTTATCCTACAGCGCCACACAAGAATTCCTTTGAATTTAATACACACACAAAGGAGCTCTGGTAGCGTAGTGCTTACGAATCGGGCTGCCAACCTTAAGGTCAGCGGTTCGAAACTACCAGCTGCACCGCGGGAGAAAGATGAGGCTTTCTACTCCCGTAAAGATTTACACCCTCGGAAACCCTATACAGGGTCGCTATGGGTCAGAAACGACTCGATGGCACATAACAACAACAACAACAACATAAATGGTAGCGGTAGTGGTTACATGCTGTGGAGTTGGTTCCAACTCATAACCACCATGTATAAGGCTTCCAAGGCCACAAATCTTTGTAGGAGCAGAAAGCCTCATCTTTCTCCTGAGGAACTGCTGGTAGTTTCGAAGTGCTGACCCTGAGATTAGCAGCCCGATGTGTAATCACTAAACAACCATATAAATGAGTACTAACAAAAAGGAGAACTCGTAAGACTGGCAAATTGGATGAATGCCAATATCCCGGCGGTTATATTATTACATTTTTACAAAATGTTATCACTGGAGGAAACTAGACAAACACACAAGGGATCTCTGCATTATTTCTTTAACGTCCATCCTATCGTATATTGTTTCATTGCCATGGTTACAATCCCCTCCAAGCATCACCAATCAACAAAAGGGTACATCCTATAAGCCTGCTTGCCGCCACCACCACCACCCCTACTCCACCCCCACCCCCTGTCTCTCAGCACACAGCCCCTCTCCCTCCCTGGGTCCTGAGTCCCCAGCTGCTCCATCTCTCCACGTCATGTCATCATCTCTGCCTCCATCTCCGGGATCGCTGCCTCTCTTGGTAGGGTTCTGCTCTCCGCTCTTCTCCCTTCAGGATTCCAGGGACCTCTGCTTCCAGCCTGCAAAGTCAATCACTCCCCTCCTTGCCACAAAATGCCCACTTTTACATTTACAACCTTCACAATCAGTCCTGATAACAATTATTCACCTTTGCATCACAAGAGACCTATCCACATTTCCTTTAATCAGTCCCGCCTAGACAGATTGGATACTACTCAGTGGAGATTCTACCTTCCTCCACCCCCTCTGGATCTAGGTTCCCTCTTGAAAGCTTGTAAGCCAGTCACTTCTTGCCTTTGTAGTACCCCCATTTTGAATAGCCAATGTCCAAGTTGCCCATCCCTGTTTGCTCTGTGTATGGAGGGGGTGGGAATGATCCCTGCTGCAAAGATTTGTTCCCTCTTTTGAGCTACTGCATCCATAGGTGTAGGTTCTGCATTATTTCTTACAACTACATGTGAATCTACAATTTCCTCCATGAAATAAGAGAGGAAGGAAAAAACTACAGTAACAAAAGAAAAAAAAAAATCCATGGATCTGATGTTAATAAAATTAGGGAGCAGATGAAGTCCAGATGAGCAGCAGGACTAAAACAAGTCATAAAAATAGGACCACACAAGATGGGCACGTGGGCAAGACGAGAGAAAAAAGGGTGAGTTCTGATGGCTGTTAAGAGCTAGGAAACAAGAAAGTCCCAATACTCAGAAAGAGAGAGCCTCTTCTGAGTGAAAGTGAATGAAAACAACCAATAGAGTTCCTTAAGCTTCTGGGGGAGACTGGAAAAGCCTATGAGGACCAGCTACAGGCACTGGAAAGGAAACTGCTGGACTAAAATCTAAACCAAAGTAGTATCACTAGGGCTAAAGGATGTTGTTGTTGTTGTTAAGTGCCATGGAGTTGATTCCTACTCATAGCGACCCTATACAGGGTTTCAGAGGCTGCACATCTTTACGGGAGCAGAAAACCTCATCGTTCTCCCACGAACTAGTTTCCAACTGCTGACCTTGCAGTTCACAGCCTGATTCGTAACCAACTCGCTACCAGAGCTCCTTGGGTTAAAGGATAGAGAGACACAAAGAAGACAAATCTCAGAGAGTATCACAGAGATAGAAAGATCATCAAGAAGTCATATGAGGCAGCTTCAAAAAGTTCATGAAAAAATGCAATGATAATGGAATTTTTCCATGAACTTTTTGAAGCCCCTTTGTACAAAGAGAAATAGTTAGAGTTTAGGATAGAATGGAAAAGAAAAACAAAAATTTCATAAAAGACGACAAAATTAGGAAGATCATTGGAATGAATATATAGATACTATGAAAACTACATTAAAAGAACTAAATGAAAGAAAGGAAAAAAACATAAAAATGAAACCTAAAACTGTAAAGACCATGGGTTAAAAAAAAAAGGACAAACTTAGGGGCTCTAATACAAGGCATAAATACACTGTCAAATGTAACTAAAAACACAGAAACAGTAAAAGATGAAATAGATAACTGGGACTTCCTAAAAATTACATACTTATACGCATTGAAAGATGTCACCAAGAGTAAAAAGAGAACCCACAGACTGGGGAAAATTGTTTGCAATGATATATCAGTCAAGGGATTAATCTCTATAAGAAAAAGATAAACAGCCCAATTAAAAAACAGGCACAGAACATGAACAGACACTTCACCAAAGACATTCAAACAGCAAACAAATATGAAGAAATATTCACAATCATTAGCCATTGTTGTTGTTAAATGCCATCGAGTAAGTTCTGACCCATAGCGACCCTCATTAGCCATTTGTTGTTAAGTGTCGTTGAGTCGATTCCGACCCATAGCAACCCTGTATAGGGTTTCCAAGGAGCAGAGTGGGTGAGCTTGAACCATGACTTTGCAGCTCAAACGGCTTTGCAGTCTGATGCATTAGCCCACAGCGCCACACCAGGACTCCTCATTAGCCATTGTTGTTGTTGTTAAAGTGCTGTTGAGTCGGTTCCGACCCATAGCAACCCTGAACAGGGTTTCCGAGGCTGTAAATCTTTATGGGAGCAGAACGCCTCATCTTTCTCCCGCGGAGCGGCTGGTAGTTTCGAACTGCTGACCCTGCAGTTCACAGCCCAATTCATAACCACTACGCTACCACAGCTATTTAGAGAGATGCAAATTAAAACAAGTTATCATCTCGTCCCAGCACTAATAGCAAAAGTCACAAAAACAGAAAGCAACAAATGCTGGCGAGGGTGTGGAGAGACTGGAATCCTCCTAAATTACTGGTAGAACTGTAAACTGGCTCAAACACTATGGAAAGGAGTATGGCATTTCCTCAAAAACTTCTTAATGGAAGTACTGTATGATCTAGCTATCCTTCAACTTGGTACATATCCAGAAGAAATAAGAGCCATGACACAAGTAGATACATGCACATCCATATTCATGTTCATCCTGGTGTGGCACTACAGGATAAGCACTGGACTGCAAAGTCAGTTTTAATCACAAAGTCAGAAGCTCAAACTTACCAGCTGCTCCTTGAAAACATTATACGGGGTCGCGATGAGTTGGAACAGACTTGACAGCACTTAACAACAACAACAGCACTATCCACAATAGCAAAATGTTGGAGAAAGGCTAAATGACCATAACAGAAGAATGGATAAATGAACTTTGGTATATACATATCATGGAATACTATATACAATGCAACTTTAAGGAATAACAATGAATCTGTGAACACCCTGTAACACTGATTATTCTGGAGAACATTATACTGTGTGAAATTAGTCAACCACAAAAGGACAAATATTGTATGAGACTACTATTGTAAAAACTTAAGAGAAGTTTCTCATGCTAAAAGAAATATTTGATAGTTACTAGGGATGTCTGTCAGTTTGTTGTACTGTGGTGGCTTGTGAGTTGCTGTGATTCTGAAAGCTATGCCACCAGTATTTTAAACACCAGGAGGGTCACCCATGATGAACAGGTTTCAGATGAGCTTACAAAGACAGACTAGGAAGAGTGACGAACTACTTCCGAATATTTAGTCACTGAAAACCTTATGAATAGCAGAGAAACACTGTCAGATATAGTGCTGGGAAATGAGCCCCTCAGGTTGGAAGACACAAAAAATGTGACTGGGGAAGAGCTGCCTCCTCAAAGTAGAGTTGACCATGATAACATGAATGATGAAAAGCCCGTGGGAGAAAAGCCGGTGAGGTCATCATTTGCTGATGGGGCACAACTCAAAATGAGGAGAAACAGCTGTAAACATCCTTTGAAAATCGGAACATGGAATGTATGAAGTATGAATCTGGGAAAATTGGAAGTTGTCAAAAACAAAATGGAACACATAAACATCAATATCTTAGGCATTAGTGAGCTGAAATGGGCTGCTATTGGCCATTTTGAATCTGACAACCATATGGTTTACTATGCCAGGAATGACAAATTGAAGAGGAATGGTGTTGCATTCATTGTCAAAAAGAACATATCCAGATCACTCATGAGGTACAATGCTGTATGTGATAAGATAATATTAATGCACCTACAGGGAAGCCCAGTTAATCCCACTATTATTCAAATTTATGCACCAACCACTAAAGCCAGTGAGGATGAAATAGAAGAATTCTACCAACTTCTTCAATCTGAAATTGATCAAACATGCTATCAAGATGTATTGCTCATTACTGGTGATTAGAATGCAAAGGTTGGAAGCAAAGAGGAAGGACCAGTAGTTGGAAAACAGGGCCTTGGTGATAGAAATGATGCTGGAGAACACATGATAAATTCTGAAAAACCAATGAAATCATTGGTTCATGACAAATACCTTCTTTAGACATCTTAAGAGACAACTATACACATGGACCTCACAAGATGGAATACACAGAAATCAAATTGACTACATCTATGGAAAGAGAAGATGGAAAAGCTCCATATCATCAGAGAAAACAAGGTCAGGGGCAGACTGTGGAACAGACCATCAATTACTGATATGCAAATTCAAACTGAAACTGAAGAGCATGAAAACAAGTCCACAAGAGCCAAAATATGATCTTGAATATATCCCACCTGAATACAGAGATCATATGAAGAACAGATTTGATACATTAAACACTAAAGACCGAAGACCAGAAGAGTTGTGGGATGACATTAAGAACATCACAAGTGAAGAGAGCAAAAAGTCATTAAGAAGACAAGAAATAAGCAGAAGGTCAAAATGGATGTCAAAAGAGACACTGAAACTTACTCTCCAGCGTAGAGATGCTAAAGCAAATGGAAGAAATGAAGAGGTCCAAGAGCTGAACAGAAATTTTCAAAGATCATCTCGAGAAGATAAAGCCAAATATTACAACAAAATGTGCAACGATCTGGAATCAGAAAACCAGAAAAGAAGAACACGCTCAGCATTTCTCAAGCTGGAAGAACTGAAGAAAAAATTCAAGCCTCGACTTTCGTTACTGAAAGATTCTCTGGGCAAATTATTGAATGATGCAGAAAGCATCAACAGAAGATGGAAGGAATATACAGAGTCACTGTACCAAAAGGAAATGAATAATGTTCAAACATTTCAAGAGGTAGCATATAATCAAGAGTCAATGATACTGAAGGAGGAAGTCCAAGGTGCATTGAAGGATTTGGCAAAGAACAAAGCAACAGGAATTGATGGAATAAAAATTAAAGTCTTTCAAGAAAGTGAGGCAGCACAGAAGGCACTCACTCATTTCTGCCAAGAAATTTGGAAGACAACTATCTGGCTGACTGATTGAAAGAGATCCATATTTGTGCTCATTCCAAAGAGAGGTGACCCAACGGAATGCGGAAATCATCGGACAATATCTTTGATATCCCATGCAAGTAAAGTTTTGCTAAAAGTAATACAGAAACGGCTACAATCCTACATTCACAGAGAACATCCAGAGGTTCAACCCAGATTTAGAAGAGGCCGTGGAACAAGGGTTACCACTGCTGATGTTCAATGGATATTGGCTGAAAGCAGAGAATATCAGAAAGATGATTACCTGTGCTTTACTGACTACGCAACAGCTTTCGATTATGTGGATCATGACAAGCTATGGACAACA
>NW_006408587.1:598526-611019 GCF_000296735.1 Chrysochloris asiatica
GAGACCTGGTTGGCCAGCAGTGTGGCAAGACCTGGGGACTCTTGGGCCCAGAATCAGTGACATAGCCACAGAGGACTAGAGTGGAGAGTGAAGCTTCCAGCGGATAATAAGAGAGGGCATCTGCACAAGAACACCCACATTTGCAGATAATACCCACTTAACCTGGCTTCAATGACTGGATGATCAGAGCTGAACCAGAAGACGAAAGAAGAGAGAAAAAAGCGTAATCTGATACAATTTGATGAACTTGACCTACACCTGTGGATGCAGTAGCTCAAAAGAGGGAACAGATCCTTACAGCAAGGATCATTCCCACCCCCTCCATACACAGATAGACAGGGATGGGCAACTTGGACATTTGCTACCCAAAATGGGGGGCTACAAAGGCAAGAAGTGACTGGCTTACAAGCTTTCAAGAGAGAAGCGAGATTCATAGGGCATGGATGAAGGTAGTATCTCCAGTGAGTAGTATCCAATCTGTCTATGCGGGACTGATGAAATGAAATCCAGATGGATCTCTTGTGATACAACAGTGAATAATTGTTATTTGGACTGCTTGTGAGGGTTGGAATTGTAAAGGTAGACGTTTTTTAGCAAGGAAGGGAGTGATTAACTTTTCAGCCTAAGAGCGGAGGTCACTGGGACCATCAAGGGAGAAGAGCAGAGAGCGGGACCCTACCCAGAGAAGCAGTAATGCCTGAGACGGAGGCAGAGATGATGACATGGAGAGAGAGAGCTGTTGGGGACTTTAGACACAGAGAGGGAGAGGGGCTGTGTGCTGATGACCAGGGGGCAGGCTTGTAGTGTATACCCTTTGGTTGGTTGATGATGTATGGAGGGGATTGTAAACATAGCAATGAAATGATATACTATAGGATGAATGTAAAACTAATGTTCTCACATGTAAACTATCACATAATTCACAATAAAAAGCATTAAAACAAAACAAAACAATAACAAAAAAACATACTGTGCATCTGAGAAAATCTACCCTGAGACATAGTCTAGTAAAATTATTGATCTTTTAAGATGAAGATAATATTCCTTTGAGCACATAGTAAAAACATAAAGCCACTTAAAATGAAAAGAAAATATTAGTATTAGGCTTTGACAGTAACACTTTATACCAGAATATAACAAAGTAGAACTAAGTAAACTATGACTCATGGGTCATATCTCACCCACTGCCAGTTTTATATATAATGTTTTACTGGAACACAGACATACTTAGTCATTTGTGTACTCTATATGGGGTCCTGATGTGGTACTACAGGATAAACAGTGGACTGCAAACCACAAGGTCAGCAGTTAAATCTACCCGCCATTCCACAGCAGAAGGATGAGATTTTCTGCTCCCATAAAGATTTACAGCCTCAAAAACCCTATACACGGTATCTGTGTGTCAGAATTGACTCAAAGGCACCTAACAACAACATGGATGTTTCTAGATAGGGATGCAGGTAGAAGGTGGTGCCATTTACTGAACTAGGGAATACAAGAGGAGACAGATTTTAAGAGAAGTCTGGAGCGTATTAAATGTGAAATATTTGTGAAACATGCAAGTGACTAGTAAGTAGCTGGATACAGCTATTTCTTGTTTTATTGTGCTTCACTTGATTGTGCTTTACAGATATTGTGCTTTTTACAAATTAAAGGTTTGTGCCAACCATGTATCAAGCATATCTACTGGCATCATTTTGCCAATAGCATGTGCCCACTTCTTGTTTCTATGTCTCATACTGACAAATATCACAATATTTCAAACTTTTTATAACACTGCTGTTGCTGTTGTTAAATGCAGTCGAGTAGGTTCCTACTCATGGCAACACTGTATAGGGTTTTGGAGGAGTGGCTGGTAAATTTGAACCGCTGACCTTGCAGTTCAAACCGATCTTGGGGTTCAGGGCATTATACCACAGTGCCATACCAGAACTCCTTTTACAATACACACTTAATAGACTACAGTATAGTGTAAATGCAGCTTTCATATACACTGGGACAACAAAAAAATCATGACTGACTTTATTGAAATACTCACTTTATTACAATACTCATGTTATTGTAGTGGTCTGGAACCAAACCTACAGTATCTCCAAGGTATCTGGATTTCAGAAAAGAGACCCTGACTAGATATAAGATTTGAACGCCATCAGTTAAGGAATGGGTGAAATGACCCCGATAGCTAACTTTTCACACAAGGAGCAAGCTTGATGTCTGAAAAAGAACAAAAACAAACACACAGCCATCAAGTCAATTTCAACCCTACATCAGAAATGTGTAGGGTTTCCCATGCTGTCAAAATGTAAACAATGAAAAGGTTAAAGCAGTATTCATTTTAAAGAAAAACAAGATGAAATAATCTAACCAAGATAATGTATTATGCTTGAAATAAAAATTGACCACCGTAAGAAAGAAAAAAAGAAGAATTCTAAACCAATCCAGTCAATCAAGGGACAGCCATAGAGGCAACTGCAGATAATTCTCTAGAACTAAAAAGTGTTTTTAAAAATGTTTCCACTAACAGGATTCTTCGGGGTTAGCAAACAAAAACATTTTCAGGCATTAAGTGAAAAGATACTTGCAGTAGATTTTAACAGAATTCCCATGCTTTGCAAATTTCTTTTTTAAAACAAACAAGTAAGAATTACTATCAATGTCATATATGTTACTTTTGGCCCTGAATCTAGTGCTGCAAAGGACATGGATTCCAAAAGATCAGGAAGGAAAAGGGGAAAGCTGTAGGATAACTACTGAACCACAGGTCGGTTTGAACTGCAAGTCCAGTGGTTCAAATTCACCAGCCGCTCCTCCTTGAGGGTTGGTATTAGTGGAAGCCATCTCAGCACTTAACAACATTCTCTAGCTTGCAGCTACCTAAAAGAGACTTAACTTCCTGGTGCCAGCAGTTAAGAGGGAAAAAAAACCAAAGGTAGAGTAGGAAGTATTTTTTAAGTTTCTAAAAGCTTCTGGTGTGGTGCTATAGGATCAGCACTGGACTGCAAACCACAAGGTTTAAACCCACCAGCTGCTCCTCAAAAACCTTATACAGGGTCACTATAAGTCAGCACTGACTTGGTGACACTTAATAACAACAAAACTTTTAATGTTTTAAGTTTTTTAAAGTTATATTTCACATGAAGTTGCAGTTTATCTTCAGATTTTACTTTCCTTTTGATACAAAAATGTTACTGATGCCCTACACCACATCGCTTTGAGTCCTCTACTATTTACAAATGTAATAAAGTGTTTCTGAAATGCATCCTCTTTGTCACTAGACTCACTGGCATTATCAATACAAAAATAGTGAAAAAACTCTCCAACTGTTAAGTGTAACAATTTGCCAAAAAAACTTGGAGACTGCTATATGATTTGCCTTCTTTCAGGAAATCCTATTAAACTTAGTTGGCACTGGATACAAATCAGATTCTAAAATTTGCATTTTCAGTACTTTTGGTTTCTTGACCTTTCTTTGAATTTGAGAGTAAGCTTTACCAAACAACAGAATTTACACTGTAACTAGCCAACCGCGGTCCTCATTATGGAATCTGTGCAGTGCATTTGTTACCTAGGAAACGGAGCAGAACGCAGGCAGAGTGCAATTTCAGTCTAGCAAAAGAATTCTCCAATCATGCTGGTAAATAAAGTCCATAAATCAACTAATCAGAAGCAAGGTCAAGAAGTACCACGGAAGAGTTAAGCTCTATAGAAACTTTTTTGAAAGGAAAAAAAAGAAACCTGTGGGGTTTCTTTGGGCAAGTATGTAGATCTTTTAAGTAAATATTTTGAGCAGGTTTCTTTACAAACACAAACTGTCAGAAAATAAACTGTTCCAAATAAATGGCTTCTCTCCAATCTTCAGCTTCTCTATTTTTGACAGTATTTAAGAGAAAAAGCTTCTTTAGGGCCAGCCTCATATATTCTGCATCTGGTAGCAGAATATTAATCCAAGAATCAAGTCTGCATTTTAGGTGATCAGCATGGGCTTCTACTGTTCTTAAGTAATGCAGGATAAAGTCTGGAATGTGAGGTCACTGACCATACCTCCTAGAACCAGACCTGCATCCCCACCAGACTCACACTACACAAAACTGCATGGTAAAGGACCTGAATGTCACAAACATATAAAGAATCAAACTCTGACTTGTCAGTTTTGCATTTAGCTGCTATTATTTATACTGCTAGTCATTTGAGGGTTCTAGTCAACAAAGTAGCCATTCTAAGTTTCCTTTAATGACAATGTACAGATAAGTAGCAAATAGGAAACTGCTAGAAAAATCCAGTAAGCTGTGGACAGCTTTTGTTGTTGTATTAAAACAAAACCCATTAAAATTCTAATCCTACACAAATTCATATTTCTGGAAGTTGCATCTATTTGTCATACCAGCAGGGGAAAAATATTTCAACCATGAAAAGTGAAAAATGTATATGCCTTCCTAGACTTACCAAAAAGGGAAATCAATTCAAAATATTACAGGTTGCCTGGAATACTTAAAATATGTACCAACTCAATGGCACCTAACAACATACTAAAACATTATTGTTAACTACAGAAACAAAAGACAAAAAAAGTTAACATCTGTATGTTGTTGTGAAGTGCCATTGAGTAGGTTTCGACCCAAACCAACCTTTATAGGGGTTCTATAAAGCAGCTGGTGAGCTTGAACTGCACACCTTGCAGTTCAAGTGGCCATGCAGTCTGGTGCATTAACCCACAGCGCCACACCAGGACTCTAAAGTAAAAATACATAAATATATAGTTATTATCCTTAGCCCCCACAAAAAGACAATAATACACTGCCAATCTGAGAGAACTATTAAGCACAACTACAACGTTGCCAAGGCAATTCTCAGTACAGGCCACACTCTATTAATATTTACTTTAACTATTTGTTAAACTTTATCACTACCTCTGACAGCCTTGTAAATACATAAATAAGCAATTCAATTTGTAAGCTTATCTTTCTTAACACTGCAAAGAACTAAAGGAACCCTAGTGTGGCATCCTGGAGGCCAGGATGGCTAAGCTTCGTCTCTACTACTTTGAGAACAATCGTATCTCCTACTTTGGGAACAATCGTTGGAGAAGGCTGTCATGCTGGGTAGGGTGGAGGGTCAGAGAAAAAGAGGAAGACCCCCAACGAGATGGATCGGCCAGGGGGCATCATTGATGGCGTCAAGTGTGGCGGTGGTAGTGAGGTTGGCCCAGGATCGGACATTGTTTCGTTCTGCTGTGCATGGGGTCGCTATGAGTCGGTTCCGACTCGATGGCACCTGACAACAACAACAGTGTGGCACCCTAGGTTAATGCGCTGGACTGTAAAGTGGATTTGAACCTTAAGTTTCGTGGTTCAAACTCACCAGCCACTCCTTGGAAACCCTAACAAGGGTCACCATGGGTCAGAACTGACTAGCTAGTACTTAACAACAACAACAACAACATCCTCCTTGGGTCATCCTTAATGGGAACGGTAAAAGAACATTTGTTAAATGCTTACCAGAGCTAGCACCTACCTGAGTTTTGTGCCTTTATGCAGTTTCCATGCATTTACTAAGCTATACTGGAAGTCACAGCAGGAACTAATAAAATTTGATTAACTCAAAAGGGTTGGGGTGATCACTTTTAGATGCAAACTCTTTTATGTTTTAAGTAAAGTAGTAATGTACATAAATGCACACTCCAGGCATTTATACAATTAGTCATGCAATAAATAATATTAATCTTCTACTGTAACTGGAGGGTCCTGGTGTGCCATGGTGCTGTAGGAGAAGCACTCGACCACAGGTCTGTTTGAACCAAAAGGTCAGTGATTCAAACTTACCAGCCATTACTCAGAAACCTTATATAGAATCAGTATCAGTTGGAACAGACTCAACAACACTTAACAACTGTAACAGCTGGGGCAATAAGCTAGGATACATTTTTCTCCAAAGAAAAAGACCAGTATTTCAGGTGTGGTGCTGTAGGATAAGCACTAACTCGCAAGGTCAGTTGGAATGCCAAGATCGGTAGTTCAAATCCAATAGTCGCTCCTTGGAAATTCTATGAGTAGGAACCAACTCAAGGACATTAATCAACAATAATCCTTACCTTATAGTTTGCCTAATTAGATTGTCAAATTGCAAATGCATAAACAGTATATTTTCTAATGAATTTCTACATCATACTTGATGAAAAGTCAAATAAATATTTAAATTACAAACATATCCATTTTACTTCTTTTCATTCAAATTTAGATGACTACTGTTTTTTCTAAGAAAGACTTCATTTTCTACATGTGATTTTAAAAAACCCCTTTGGTAAATGTCAGACTTAAGTTAGTAAACATATATTTTCATATACATATGTTTGTCTCCAAAAATGAGCGCAGATTGTGATTAATAAAGACAGTAAGATTGTATCTGACAAGTAGCAAATGGAAACTGCTAGAACAGTCCAGTAAAGTGAATTAATTGGTGTGGCACTGTAGGATAAGCACTGAAATGTAAACCGCAAGGCCAGCAGTTCAAATCCACCAGATGCTATACAGGGTGGCTATGAGTCGAAACTGACTCGATGGTACTTAACAGCAAACAACATTCAATTTTATTTATTTGAAGAGCTACAAATACATAGCAACTGTTCATTAAAAACCAACCAGCTAATTAAAAAATATAAATCAGAAATGTCACCCATAGTAATTTCAAAACACTAAATTCACCATATATAATCCAACAGAATATATAGCTATAAATAATAAAACAGAGAAAGAACTATCATGATGGGGAGGGGAAACATTAGAATATTCATATTCTTATATATGTGTCTAATAGCTCATATCTTGAGCTGGCAAAAAAGCAAGGTTTTAGGCTGAAAGACAAGCTAGATAAATGTTTATTACACTCCAATTTGTTACACTCCATCACTGGAAGTTGTCACTATGTGACTTGCTTGTTAATTGTTTATTTAATGCGTGAGAGATTCTGATATCTTAGTCCTAAGGAGTCTGGGAAATTGCAAAAGTTTACCCTAAAACTTTAAAGAAACAAAAATAAATATATAATTGTAAAAAAATCACAGCCATATCTTTGTTTTTGGTTTCTGTTTTTGTTTTGCCAGTCTATATCCATTGTTTAAATTAAAATTAAATTTTCTTTAAGTCGCCAGAAAACAAAAACAGGTCCCATTTTGGTCAGCCCACCCTCCTCCTACCCAGGGGGCTACATTTCTTGATATATGTGATAACAAATAAAGACCACTGTGCACAGCCTCAGATGGGGGCTGGGGGTTCTCCTCCGTTAGAAACAACAAATAAGGGATTGAAAAGATGCACGTTCCTACACACACGCCCCAAACACATCTCAGTGTGTCTCTGGAGAAGGGAAACAAGTCAGGCAAAGCCCAGAATCACCTCTCTCCCTCCCTCCCCATAGCTATCTCAAGACTTGGAAACTAGATGGACAGATCTTTTCTTTCTCCTTCCCGCCTTCCTTTCCATCTCAAACAAATCCAAGAGCAGGAGCAGGAGAGCCAGACCCACGCAGTGTGCTTGCGACCTCGGCCGCCGAGGCTACAGGGGATGCTGGGCGGCGGGCCGGCCCAGGAGGAGGCGAGACCACAGCTGCGGACGCCACAGCCTCCAGCGCTCGCTCCCGGAACCCGCTCAGTCGCCTGGGTTCTGCACCCTTGAGACCCCCAAGCTTGTCGCCTCCGATATCCAGGCACACGGGTCCCTGCCCTCCCTCTGGACCTCTCCTCCCACAGAGGAGACAAAAGAAGGTTTCAGCCGGGTCACTGCACGGCAGTCGAAGGGGAGGCAGAGCAGACCCCAGAGCGGCTGCCCCCCACACAAAGGGGCTCCCCGGCCCGGGTCCCAGCCTCAGCGCGCTAGTCCCCGCCCCGCGCGCGGGTTCTCACCCACCTGCAGGTGTCTGTGCGTCTGTCCATAGGAACGCGGGCGGTGTTGGGGGGGGGGGCCTGCGGGAGTCGGGCAGCCTGGACAGGACGGGGCGGGACAGAGGAGAGGAGGGGAGAGTGGCTAAGGGGACGGGGACCGAAAGCAAGTGGAACCGGGAATGCGCCCAGAGAGCGGAGGGCGGAGGGGCAGGCGGGGGCGCCAGCCTGGCTCGGCCGACCGGCGCGCACCGCTCCGTGCGCCCCGGGCTCCGCGCGCCGGGCTCGGAGCGCAGCGGGAGGCGGGGCACGGGTGAGGCGGGGCCAGCGAGCGGGGCGGGGGCTCGGACCCCCCGGCTCCAGCCGCCACCGGAAGCGCGCCGTGGTCGCCGAGACCCACAGGAAGTGTGTAACGACACCTCCTACGACACGCACGGAGCTCGCAGTCGTGGCTGCCCGGAGGAGGTGTACACTACCCTCCTATTACACACAGGCGCACATGCAGCGCCCTGCGCACTGGTCCGGGAGGTTTGTAGCAACGCTCCTTCAGTGCATAAGAGCTCAGTTTCCGCTGCCTCGACTGTAAGCAGCCCAGGATCTCCACTATGTTCTGGAGGTGTGCAGCATCCAGTCCTACCGCAAGCTCTAGTCTGCGGACCGCAACATGCCTCGGAGGCCCATAAAGCTTCACCTGAGATATAACGAACACACAGACCTGTAGGTATGTGACACCTGTTATAATGCAATGAGCGGTCCCATTTACAGCCAGAGTTGAGTAAGAGTATACTCTCACAGATAAACACACAATCTGCAGTCACTGCTACCTCGTGGAGGTTTCTAACAGCCAACTCAACACACACATCTAGTCCATTCCTGTTCCACCACGAGTGCACAGGGGCTAGTTAATAGATGTAAAACACACTTGGACTCCTGGTGTGGCGCTATAGGATATGCACTGGACTGGGAACCACAAGATCAGCAGTTCAAATACACCAGCTGCTCCTGGGACTGGGTCGCAAAGAGCACACAGTCAGCAGTTCGAAACTACTAGTGTTCCACAGGAGAAAGATGAGGCTTTCTGCTCCCGTAAAGATTTACAGCCTCAGAAACCCTAAATAGGGTCACTATGAGTCGGAATTGACTAACCAACTCTTCGGAACTTTAACAACAAGAAAACACTAAGACTAGGTCCTCCTGCACTCCAAGGTCGCATGACGGCACTTAAAAACAACTATAGAGATGAAACTGGACTTGCTACAATCTACCAGGTGTCCTCCACCCAATTTAGCAAACTTTTTTGGATTTAAGAGGGGAGGGAAACTTCAAAAACTTTATGGAAAAATTCCATTGTCTTTTAATTACGTTTTTCCACAAATTTTGAAGCCCCCTCGTACTGTGTACCCAAGCTTTGTACTAAGTCCGTCTCACTGTTAAGTGCTGTAGAGTCAGTTCTGTGTAGGGTTTCCCAGGAGCAGCTGGTGGGTTTGAACAGCCGTCCTTGCAGTTAGCTGTCCTAAGTGCTTAGCAAATATTAACTTTTTTAATCCCAGAAACTCTGGGATGAAATGAATGCTATTATTATCATCCCCATTTTAAAGAAGCGAAAACTGAGGCACAGCAGGTGTCAGAGCCCACATTAAGTGTCAGGCAGTCAGGCTCCAGATCCCATGACCTTCCTTTCTACTTACATCAATAAGCATGTCCAAAATAATAATGTTGGCAATAAATAGCATTTAGAGTATCTCTTACTATTCCTAACCGCGTTCTGATTGGCTTCTATACCCCTAGAGTCAACTCATCATTGCTCCAAGAAGAAAAACTAACTGAGAATGCAGAATTTATGTCAATGTGCTTCCCTTCTTCCTGGAACCCTTGGACCCTCAACTTGGTCTTACACACTTCTAACAGGGAAACCTATCACTCCTATCCTTGGAAGAAAAAGTGAAGGAGAAAAACAAAACAGGGACATTGAAAGAGAGAGGGAAAAGAATCCAGGGCATCCCAAACCCAGGTAGATAACTTCGTTTGCCACCTTGAGCACACTCTCCTATATGGCAATTCCCCTCAATCTTCACACCTGATACTTTTAGGTTGATATTCTCCACACCTTGTTCTGTCCACAATCTGCCTAGTCTGGGCTAAATACAATAATCGGTGTAGACATTTTTTATAAAATAGTCTGTGGGGGAAAAGCAAAGCAGTTAATCACTACACATTTAACAGATTAAATCCCATTTATTTAAAGAAAATTTCCATAATGAGGAATATTTTTTTAATTATGTAGGCTTCCAGCTATGATAGAGTAGAGCTTGTTGAACAAATGAATTCTCCCACTGAATACTATAAAAGTTGGATTCTTTTCTCTAATGGGGGAGAGCTGGTTATGTATATTAGAGAGCAAGTTAGCCAAGGTTTGAGAATCTAAGAGCCTAGGAGGATTATTGTTGATTTGTGTCAAGGTCCACAGAGCCAAATAGGAAGTGGTATCATGGAGCCTGTGACAGTCTCCCTGAGCTGGTGATTTCTTTTAAAAAATAAAAAGGACATGAAGACTATCAATGCAGCTAGGACTTGAAGGATCAAAATCACAAAAAATAGGCAATCACAGAAAAAGGAGCCAATCACTCTGCATGCCATTTCCCTTTAAAACATTTGCTGATTCCCAGCCTATTCATAGGAATCCTGGTGTGGTGCTGTGGGTAAATGTGTCCCACTGCAAATCCATATGAACTGCAAGGTCAGCAGTTCAAGCTCACCAACTGCTCCTCGGAAACCCTATACAGGGTCACTGTGGGTCAGAACTGACTCGACAGCACTTAAAAACAACAACAACAACCTGTTCATGCAAGGGCAAGAAAAAACAATCAAAATGCAGCTTCTGAGAGAGAGAACAAAAATCTAACTAGAAATTATTGGCAATCTCATGGTATTAGAAAGAATTAAATGGAAAGAAGGGGCCCTGGTAAACACCCAGACTTTCAGTTGAGTCCCTTGATGAACTACACTTTGGGAGTAGAGGCAAATTAGAAATACCCCTTTACAATGCCTGAAACACACCTTTGAACTCTCTCTATCCCTGAGAAGATCAAGATGATCTTCCCACATTCTATTTGCCTACATGGTAACAAACTTAAATCCCCTTGGGTGGAAGAACATTTATAATTTTTTTGCACACAGTGTCTGGCATTTCATGAACAGTTACCAAGTATGACAAGAATAAGGCCTAATGTAATAAAACGCCAAGAGAAAAGACAATGATAATAGAAAAAGTTGCACAAATGACCCAGATGGTGTAGAATGTGCTGCTGCCATGTGCTGTGGAGTCGGTTCCAACTTATAGCCACCCTGTATAGGGTTTCCAAGGCTGTAAATCTTTACAGCAGCAGGAAGCTTGGTCTGTCTCTTGCAGAGGGACTGATGAATTCAAACTGCTGCCATTGCAGCAAGTGAACATGTAACCGCTACCAGTATGTTGAAGAAAATACAGAATGAAAACTACAACTAGGGAAATCGAATCTTTCAAATAGAATCGTCAGGAAAATGCAAATCAGAGCCACAATGCTATACTGCTGTGTATCCACTGGGATAGTTATAATCAAAGATAGATAATAATGAGTGTTGATGAGAACACTGAGAAATTGAACACTACAACATTGCTAATGGCATTGTAAAATAGTACTGCCACTTTGGAAACAAGACAGGTAGTTACTCAAAAGGTTAAACATAAAGTTATCATTTTGTTGTTAGGTGCCATCAAGTCGGCACCAACTCATAGCAACCTTATTTCACAGCAGAACGAAACAATGTCCGATCTGGGGCCAACCTCACTACTATTGCCACACTTGAGTCCATCGATGCTGCCACCTGGCCAGTCCATCTCATTGTGGGTCTTCCTCTTTTTCTCTGACCCTCCATCTTACTAAACATGATATCCTTCTCCAGCGACTGTTCCCTCCTGACAGTATGTTCAAAGTATGAGAGACGAAGTTTGGCCATCCTGGCCTCCAAGGAGCACTCTGGCTACACTTCTTCCATGACAGGTCTATTGGTTCTTTTGGCAGCCCATGACACTTTTAGTATTCTCTTCCAACACCATAATTCAAAGGCATCAATTCTTCTACGATCTTCCTTATTCAATGTCCAGCTTTCACATGCACATGAGATTATTGAAAATACTATGGGTCAAATGCACCTTAGTCTTCAAGCTGACATCTTTGCTCTTCACTTTAAAAAGGTCTTGTGCAGCAGATTTGTCTAATGCAGTACGTCGTCCGATCTCTTGACTGCTGATTCCGTGACTGTTGATAGTTGATCCAAGAAGAATGAAGTCCTTGACAACTTCAATCTTTTCTCCGTTGATAAGAATGTTGTTTCTTGGTCCAGTGGTAAGGATTTTTGTTTTCTTGACATTGAGATGTAATTCATACTGAAGGCTTTGCTCTTTGATCTTCATAAGTAAATGTTTTAAGTTCTCTTCACTTTCAGCAAGCAAGGTTGTATCATCTGCATATCACAGGCTGTTAACAAGTCTTCCTCCAATCCTGATGCCACGTTTTTCTTCATAAAACCCAGCTTTTCGTATTATTTGCTCAGCATACAGGTTGAATAAGTATGGTGAAAGAA
>NW_006408587.1:613031-615124 GCF_000296735.1 Chrysochloris asiatica
TGAGTTGTGCCCCATCAGCAAATGAAGGTTCTGTGGGCTTTTCTCCCACAAGCTTAACTCCATTCACCTTATCATGGTCAACTCTACTTTGAGGAGGCATCTCTTCCCCAGTCGCATTTTGAGTGCCTTTCAACCAGAAGGGCTCATTTTCTGGCACTGTATCCGACAGTGTTTCTCTGCTATTTATTCATAAGGTTTTCAGTGACTAAAGATTCGGAAGTAGTTTGTCACTCTTTCTTCCTAGTCTGCCTTTGTCTGGAAGCTCATCTGAAACCTGTCCACGATGGGTGACCCTGCTGGTATTTAAAATACAGGTGGCATAGCCCTCAGAATCACGGCAACTCACAAGCCACCACAGTACAGCAGACAGACAAGTGGTGGTCGTTTGGTTTTATGTTGAGAGTTATCATATGACCCAGTAATTTTTCACCTAGGTATATGCCCAAGAGAAATGAAAATGTATGTCCACACAAAAATTTGTGTATCGATGTTCATAGCAGAATTATTCATAATAAACAAAAAGTATAGACAACCAAATTTCTATCTATAGATAAATGGATACAAGCAAATGTAATAGAATATTATTCAGTCACAAAAGTGATGAAATTCTGATATATCCTATGGCATAGATGAACCTTGAAAGCTGGGTGGGATTATTTGAAGTAGAATAAGATAAGTTAAAGATTCATATTGTAATCTCTAGAAAAACCCCTAGCAAACACAGCAAAAAAGAATAGCTAAAAAATCACTGTTGTTGGTAAATGCTGTCAAGCCGGTCCTGACTCATAATGACCTTGTATGGGGTTTCCAAGGAGCAGCTGGTAGATTTGAACTGCTGGTGCCACACTAATAGAGATAAAATGAAAGGCAGAATGAAATGAAAGAGGGCCAGGCTGAGTTACACCACATTCCTTAGACCCCCATCAACCTGGAGATGAGAGAGTGAAGAGGAAGGGCCGGATGGTCCGAAGTATGGTGAGACCTGGGGACTCCTGAACCCATGGACAAGGACATAGCCACAGAGGTCTAGAGCTGAGAGTGAAGTGTCCAGTGATATGAAGTGAGGGGAGATACACAAGAATGCCCAAAGTTGTAGATAGTACCCATTTGACCAAGCTTCGATGGCTGGAAGATCACAACTCGACTAAAAGAAGATAAAACAATTTGATAAAGGAAACAAGTGTAAATTGCTACAGTATGATGAACTGGTCCTATACTTATGGATGTAGTTGCTCAAAATACCAACTGTAAGGGAAGAAGTCTTCATTCTACCCACACAGGGATGATAGGATAGGAACGGACAACTTAGTAATTGGCTACCTAAAATGGGGGCTATAAAGGAACGAAGTGACAGGCTTACAAGTTTCAAGAGGGAGTTTAGTTTCAGAGTGTATGGGGAAAGGTAGAATCCTCACTGAATAGTTTTCATCTTGTCTGGACAGGTCTGGTGAAAGGGGATGGGCATAAGATTATTGTAATTCAATAGTGAGTAATTGTTATCATGACTAATTGTGATTGTCACAACTGTTAAGGTAGAAGTTTTGTAATATAAAGGGGGGAGTATGTAATCTTACAGTCCAGGAACAGAGGACACTAGGACCATCAAGGGAGAAGAGCATGAGCGGAATATGGGACCCTATCTGGAGAAGCAGTGACACCAGAGATGGAGGCAGAGATGGGGACATGCAGAGATCAAGCAGCTCAGGACTCTAGATTCATGGAAAGAGAAAGACTGTGGGCTGGCACCCAGGAGGCAGGCTTTCAGGATGTACCCTTTGGTTGTTTAAGTGATTATATATTCCTGACTATTTTGGTATACATCCCTTCCTCCCCCCACCAAAAAAAAAAAAGAGGGAATAGAAGCAAATACTGTTGAGTGATGATGCACGGAGGGGAATGCACACACTGCAATGAAACATTGAGGGTAAAAGCGATATTCTCCCATGAAAACTATTATTCAATTCACAATAAAAACTTGAAAAAAGAAAGATGGGCATAAAAGAGAAACAAAGATATGCAGAACAAATAGAAAAGGAGTAAGATGGTTGTATCCTTTTTGGTTCAATCAGAAGAGAAAAGCTACATAGTAAAAA
>NW_006408587.1:615619-617566 GCF_000296735.1 Chrysochloris asiatica
GTCGCAATTAGTCATGATAACAATTATTCACTATTGAATCATACAAATCTTATCCCCACCTCTTTTTACCATACCCATGTAGACAACATGAACAACAAAACTGTTCAGTGGGGACTCTTTCTTCCCCCTCACACTTTTAAACTAAACTTCCTCTTGAAACCTGTAAGCCAGTCATTTCATGCCTTTATCACCCCCTCATTTTAGGTAGTCAATGTCTAAGTTGGTCATCCCTATCTACCCTGTGTACAGAGTAGATAGCACTGATACTTGATGTGAAAACTCCTTCCCTCTCTGTTGGTATTTAGAGTTACTACTTCCATGAGTATAGGTCAGGTTCATCAAATTGTAGCATTTACCCTTGTTTCCTTTATCAAAAAAATTTTGTTGTTGTTGTTGTTGTAATCTTTCTCTAGTTGAGTTCTGATTATCAAGTCCTCAAGGCTAGGTCAAATAGATACTGTCTGCAAGTTTGGGTGTTCTTGAGCATCTCCCCTCACTTCATATCAGCTAGGTGCTTCACTCTCAGCTCTAGCCCTCTGTGACTATGTCCTTGTCCATGGGCTCAAGTGTCCCTAGGTTTCACCACACTTCAGACCAACCAGCTCTTCCTCTTCTCTCTCTCATCTACAGGTCAAGGGGAGTCAATAGACTGTGGCTGAAATCAGTCCATTTCTTCATTGCTGCCTTTCCCCCTCTTCCACTCACCAGTAAACCAGTGTGGTTGCCAGTAAGCTTACATGCCTGCTAATGTGTTACCTTTGAGTTTCAGTCTTCGAGGGGAGTTTGTCCTGAAGGACTTGATTGCTTGCCTTGATCGCTTCCTGGCAAATAGCTTGCTTATTCTTGTAGTAGCCAGTCATGCTGACATTTTTGTTTTGTGTTTTTCCTGATGATCTTTCTTTGAAGATGTATCTTCTGTTGTTCTAGCTGTTCCAGGATGGTCTGCTTGTCTTTGCTAGTGGGATTGTACCACCTCAGAAGGTTCTGGATGGGACTCAGGATTCCACCTAAAGTCCTAAACTCTGCAAAGGCTTTGCAAGAGGCCTATTTCACTGGGCAAGTTCTAGAACCCCTTTTAGGTATTCCAATCAGTTAGGCTGAAGATGGGCTTAGAAGTTTTCAGTAATCATGTTTCCCAGCATTCCTTTCTATTCCACTCAAATGTCTATTTCACAATAGTAGGCAAGGGAAACCAGTATTCGTAAGACACTCAAGCATTTTAGTATTATTTCCCCTCTTCAAACTATGCCTAGATCCCTGTATCACAGAGCCCTGTTGTTCCAAAGTTGAGCATGTATCACTATTTTATCTCTGTCCCACTTAGGCCATGCAAACCTGTCTCAGTGTTCCCCTATCTATCTTGTTCTTTCTCCTCCTCCCCCTTCTTATACTGCCCTACCCAATACCAGAACTAAATCTCCTACCCAACCCCATTGTTGTGGTTACCTAATATTCCATTAATTCTTTCCTCCATTTAAGACAGTCTATTTTATGCTGTAATCTACCTGACCTTCCCACCACCTAGATATCTGTTCCTCTGTGTTTACCTCCTTTTACATTTTAATTGTTTTGATCATAGACTGACCTCCCAGGTCTCTGTTCTTATAATTTTATTCTGTTCCTGACTCTTCCATTTGTCAATTGAGTTCAGGGTGATGCTGCCACATACATCATTCTCTGGTTGTCTGCTCTTGTTGGTTCTCAGTCCACAGAACTCCTTTTAGGATGTTTTTCATTGCAGGGTTGGCTTTGGCAAAATCCCTTAGCTTCTGTTTATCCTAGAATATTTTCATTACACCATCATAATTTGATTGACAGCTTTGCGTGGTAGTGGATACTTGGTTGGCAGTTTTTTGGTTTTTTTTCTTTCAGGGTTGTATATATGTCTCCCCATTGCCTTCTTTTTTTAATGTTTTATTGTGAATTATGTGATAGTTTACATGGGAG
>NW_006408587.1:632392-634729 GCF_000296735.1 Chrysochloris asiatica
AGAGAAGTATTAAAGAAATAATATCAAAACATATTCACAAAGTCCACCAGTGCCAAGGGAAATGAAAGGGAAAAAGGGCACGCCACCTTGTAGTGTGAAATTTCAGAACAGAAAAAGGGGATATTTGGATCCAGAAGCACCCAGATAAGTGAGGGGTGGATGTGAAACATAAAGAATAAGACTAGTATCAAATTCTCAATAGTAATCTTAGAAGATAAGAGTAATGGTTTCATATATTTTGGTGGAAAATGAGTTTCAATCCAGAAATTTCTACCCGGCCCAATAATCAATCAACTAATCAAGAGAGCTGGTAAAATAAAAGTTGTTTCAATATACATATAAATTTACTTCTTTTGTATTTTTTGTTAGGAAGCTGTTGGAGAATGTATGCTGCCAAGATGGAGACCAAGCCCCGCCCCCCTGCCCCAAATATTTGACATATAGAAAATAGACTCAGTGCAGGAAACAGTCCTGGTGTGGTGCTGCGGATTAATGTGCAGGAATGCAAGGCTGGTTTGGACCACAAGGTACGCAGTTCAAGCTCACCAGCTGCTCCTTGGAAAGCTTATACAGGGTTGCTAAGAGTTGGAACGACTCAAGGGCACTTAACAACAACAACAACACTAGAAAAAGTTTAAGAAATTCCTAGAAAAACCACTATGTAAACAGGCTTACTGAGCTACAAGGAAAAAGAGTAAAGTGATTATCTGACACACTTGGCAAAGTAGATCATTGTATTGAAAGGTTATGGAAATATTCTAGGAAGACCTTGCTTAGTTTCTTTACATCTAATAAAGGAGCTCTGGTAGTGTAGTGGTTACGAATTGGGCTGTGAACTGCAAGGTCAGCAGTTCGAAACTACCAGCGGTTCCGCGGGAGAAAGATGAGGCGTTCTGCTCCCATAAAGATTTACAGTCTAGGAAACCCTGTGCAGGGTCGCTATGAGTCGGAACCGACTCCACGGCACTTAACAACAACAACAACAACAACATGGGTAAGAGTAATGAAGAGAGGAGGAGAAGAATGAGGGAAGGAAAGAGGGGTGGGGAAAGGAGAGGATAAAATATTTGTACATCACGTATATAATAAAAAAACATGTATCCAGAACTCTTACAACTCAGCAATTTTTAAAAAACAACTCAATTTAAAAATAGGCAAAGCATTTGAACAAACAGTTTGCCAAATTAGATCTATAAATAGCTATTAATAACATGAAAAGATAATCAACATAATAATTAGAGAAATGCAAATTAAAACCATGAGATATCGCTACACACCCACTGGAATGACTATAATAAAAAAGATGATAGTAAGTGTTGGTGAGGACGTGGAGAAACAGCAAACAATTGGTAGTTTCTTTTAACCACCAGGAAAGAGAGTTAAGATGGCAGACCAGGCAGACATACTAGGTAAATCCTCTACATTAAAGACCTGAGAAAGCAAGTTACACAAATACACATAACAACCCAGGAACTCTGAACTTCAAAGGAGAAGATAAAGTTTCCCATTAAAGTGGCATTAGAAGAAGACATTGAAGGAAAACACCAAACGAGATATAAGGGGCAGAGCACTGCAAGTCTGCTTGTCACAGTGTGGCCATTTTGAATCATTACAGCAGCATTTTGACAGGGGCATGAACCAGACAACCAGCTTGGCTGGCCCAAGGCTGCAGCAACACCCACACCAGTGACCAGCGGCCAGAGGGTATGATCTCTCCCTTACCCCCATACCACCCAGTGCTCATAAGTACGCTTACACTCCAGCCCCATCCACCTGGTGGTCAGTGATGCCCCTTCGCCCTACCAACATCACTCCTACCCTGCACAGAGGTCTGCCTGGCCCACCTTTGCACTGACAACAACTTTTTATAGAAAGGAGAGAGACCCAGAATAAGCAAAGCACTGCTAAAGAACAACAAAGTAGGAAGACTATTACTTCCTGATCACAACATCTACTAGGTAGCCATGTCAGTCAAAGCTGCCAGGCACAGTTACAATGACAAATACACAGACCAATGGAACAGAATTGAGAACCCAGAAGTAAACCCACCCACCTATGGATACTTTGTTTACCATTAAAGGGGTTTCTTTAACAAATGGTGCTAGAAAAACTTGATATTTATCTGAAGCACAATTAAACAGGATCCATAACTCATGATGAATTAAAGACATACATGTAAAACCTAAAACTATAAAGATCATCAAAGGAAAAATAGGGACAAACTTAGGAGCCCTAACACATGGTATAAATACACTATCAAATATAACTGAAAACCCACAAACAGCAAAAGACAAACTAGATGATGAGAAGCTCCTGAAAATGATTACGCTCATCAAA
>NW_006408587.1:635738-646223 GCF_000296735.1 Chrysochloris asiatica
AGAGAAGGACCAGTAGAAGCAGGAAATAGGAAGGAAGTGGGAAGAGTGCTATTACATTGTGAGCATCGTAATCAATGTCACAGAATACAATTTATAATTTTATAACAAATGGAAAACTAGTATGCTTTGTAAACTTTCACCCAAATCACAATAAATAAAAAGTTGTTTGTTTTTTTAAAGTTAAATATCAAAATGTCAAATGACTCAGTAATTCCACTCCAAGGAACCTACTGAAGAGAAATAAAAATATGTATCTAAACTAAAACATGCTTGAGAATCTTCACAGAACACGGTTCATAATAACCGAACCTTGAAACAATCCAGTGAGTGGATAAACAGTATGTGGTATGTCCATACAATGGAATACTATTTAACAAGAAAAAGGAAGTGAATTACTGACATATGCTACATACAGCATGAATGATTTCAAAACCTTAAGTAAAAGTAGCTAGATACTTAAGACTACCTACTATTTGATTCGATTTATTTGAAATGTTCAGAAAAGGCAAATCTGTAGAGACAGAAAGTAGGTAAGTGGTTGACTGATGTAGGCCTGACAATGGGGACTGATCACAGAGAGACATAAAGAAATTTGAGGGGGTTATGGGAATATTCTGGAATCCTGGTGTGACACAACACTGGACTGCTAACCACAAGGTAAGTCAAACATATCAGTCAGAAACCCCATACAGGGTCACTATAAGTAGAAAGGAGTCCTGGTGTGGCACTGTGTGTTAATTTGCTGGACTGCAAGGTTGGTTTGAACCACAAGGTCAGCAGTTCAAGCTCATCAGTTGCTCCTTGGAAACCCTATACAAGGTCGCTATGAGTTGGAACTGACTTGAAGGCACTTGTAGTAACTACAACATGAGTAGGAAATGACTGCAAGAACAACTTTTTCATGCAGTGGCCTCTACTGGCCCAAAGCAGAAATCGTGCTTATTTGATCAACTAATTACGTTTTTATGTTTATAAGATGTGCACTGTACAAAGTAGGCCCTATATATAGTTGTAATTCTAGTAAGAGGCAGGACCTAAACCGTTAAGCCCACTCAAAGGAAACGACAGGATAAAGGGTAAGAATTAAAGGACACACAAAGCGGCAACAGACATACTTGCTCCCAATCTAAACCTCTGCTAAAAAATTAAACCTCCTAAAAATACTTATGTTAAAAAAAAAATTACAGTAAGTCCCCAGGTTCTTAAGGAGAACTCTTAGTTGCCCCTTGCTATGTACATTTGCCCTTACTCTGAAACAACTGAACTAACCCCCTACTGGAAGCATCTTCATCACAATCATAGTCACTTGCTACACGTGAAGCTTGTAAATAACTCTTTGGAAAGACTCAGGCTTTTCCCTGAACTAATCCATTGCCATCAAGTTGATTCCAGCTCACCGTGACCCTACACACCAGACCAGACCTACGCTATAAGGTTTACAAAACAGTAAATCTTCACAGGAGCAGACAGCCTCATCATTTCCCTTACAGTAGATGGTGGGTTTGAACTGCCAAACTTACAGCAGCCCAAAATTTAAGTCATCATGCTACTAGGGCTCCTTTTCTTCCACTACAGTATGCACCTGTTCCCACTCACTGACAAATACGATTTAACATCTATTCAATCACTATGTGACCTTGGGTTTATTGTTTAATCCAACAGAGTCCTCATTTCTGCAAAATGGGGGAAATGTTTTATCTCAAAGGACTGTTGTGAGGATTGCTTAACGTATAATTTCCATACAATGTGGTGCACTAGGATAAGCACTGGACTGCTAACCACAGGTTGGCAGTTCAAACCCACCAGCCACTCCTCAAAAACCCTATACAGGATCACTATGAGTCAGAACCGGCTCGATGTCTATTTAAAAAAAGTTTTTATTGTGAATTGAGTGAAAGTTTACAGGCAGATCATCAGTTTCACATTCAACAAATCATACTGTTTCATTACAATGATTATAATCCCCTCCATGTACCATCAATTAACAGTAATTTCAGTAATTTTTCTCTGTTCATTTTAGCTTTTTTTTTTTTTTTTTTAAATACTCAGGCATATAATTTAAACCACCAAAGGGGCACATTCTGCAAATCTGCCTCCTGGCTGCCAGTTCTCAGTCCCTCTCTTTCCATGAAATCTAGAGTCCTCAGCTGCTTCCTATCTCCATATCCCCAACTCTGTCTCCATCTCTAGTGTTGCTGCTTCTCTGGATAAGATCCCGCATTCCGCTTGTGCTCTTCTGCCTTGATGGTTCTAGAGTCCTCTGTTTCTGGATTGTACGATTAACTACTCTCCCATTTCTGTTCAAAATGTCTACCTTTACAATTGTGACAGCTGCAATTAGTTATGATAACAATTACTCACTATTGAATCATAAGAATCTTATCCCCATCTCTTTTTACCAGACCCATTTAGACAAGATGAAAACTATTCAGTGGGGACTGTATATTCCCCCCCACATTCTTAAATTAAACTCCCTCTTGAAACCTTGTAAGCCAGTCACTTCGTGCCTTTATCACCCCCTCATTCTAGGTAGCCAACGTCTAAATTATCCATCCTTACCTACCCAGAACACAGACGGGATAGCATTGATACTTGATTCAATGTCTCTTAACAACCACATATCTCCTATTCCTTCCTGCTGCTCCTGCTACACATACTCTAAGAAACTCTTATGCAAATGCCTGGAAGGGGCAGGCTGCCCTCTCCTCCTATGTATACCCAAACTCTTATGCATATACTAATAATGGGCAGGCAGCCCTCTCCTCCTATGTATACCCAAACTCTTATGCATATGCTAGTAAGAGGCAGGCTGCCCTCTCCTCATATGTATACCCAAACTCTTATGCAGATGCTAGTAAGGGACAGGCAGCCCAGCACCTGTGGTTTCCTTGCCTTTCTGTACTCTGTGGACCACACTGAACTATCCTCACATGTGAGACTTGTTTATCCTGTTATTTAAAAAGACCCTAGCACATGCCCCTGGTGAGGAATCTTAACTGTCCAGCGGACACCACTGTATGTAGTACTGCTATCCCCGGGTGTATGTTTGTCTTTGGATACTCTAATGTCTCTCAGACAGTCTCCTGGTCAGTTTTGCAGTCTCTAGGCAACTACCTAGGCAGAAGGGTTCTACCTTCTAGGCTTAAATCCAAACATCACTCTGTAGATCTTTACTGAAGCAGATGGCCACATCTGTCTCTCACAGGACGATTAGTGGTTCAAACTACCATCCTTTTGCTTTGCAGCAGAAAGCCTTTACTACTGCGCCACTGCTGTTGTACTGTTGTTCAGTGCCATTAAGTCAGTTCTGACTCATAGTGAACCTATATAGGGTATCTGAGTGGCTGGTGGATTTGAACTGTTAACCCTGTGGTTAATGGAGTCCTGAAATGGTATTGTATGATAAGCACTGGAGCACAAGATCAGTTAGAACCACAAAGTCAGCAGTTCAAACTTACCAGCCACTCCTCAGAAACCCTATACAGCGTCATTATGAGTCAGACATGACTCGATGGCAGTTAGAAACAGCAACAACAAAGTCAGTTCTGACTTACAGGGTTTACAAGGAGCAGCTGGGGGATTTGAATCACTTTGTGGTTACTAGTCCAATGCTGATCCTACAGTGCCACACCAGGACTGGTTATGGTAGTTGAGCACCGTTGAGTAGGTTCTGACACATAGTGATTGTGTATAGGGTTTCTGAGGAGTGGCTGGTTGAGTTTGAACTGCCGACCTTGTGGTTCAAACGGACCTTGTGGTCTAGTGTTTATCCTACAGTGCCACACCAGGACTTTGTTGTTGTCACGTGCTGTCAAGTTAGTTCTGACCAATAGCAACTTTGTATAGGGTTTCTGCGGAACGACTGGTGAGCTTGAACCGCCGAATTTGCAGTTCAAACTGATGTTACAGTCTGGCACATTGACCCACGGCACCACACCAGGACTCTACACCAGGACTGTGGTTGTTGCTAAGTTGGTTCCAACTCATAGCAACCCTGTAGGGTTTCCAAGGAATGGCTGGTAAACTTGAACTGCCAACCTTATGGTTCAAATCGACCTTGCAGTCCAGCGCATTAACCCACTGTGAGATGGAATGAGCCGGAACACAAACACCCACATGTAAAGCTTTACTGGAGGTCGGAAGGAAAGAGAGAGGTATTGCCAGGGGAAGGATTTTTACACTGGTCGAAGAGGAGGGGTTGAAATTAGTGGAGGTAGGTGATAAGTTGACTAGGGATGACATGCTAGTAGGGAGAGAGAAGTTCCAATAGGAAGAGAGAAAGTTCCTGTAGGAAGAGAGAAAGCGCGGAAACAGCCATTTTATTCTGCACGTGAATGAGGGATTCTATCACCCACAGCACCTCACCAAGACTCTGGTCACCAGGACTAGAGCTCCTTAAATAAGAGAAATACCCTTAAAATGTTTTCTAGCATAACTAGAAGTCCATGGGCAGAATAGAGAAGCATGCAAAAGATTCTTACAGCAGCTGACTAGATTGAGGCCAACTTAATCTCAGTAAGTGAGCTAGCTGAGCTGAGTTCAGCGCCTCTGATGATGCATGTCTTATTGGAAATATGATCTTAGTTAAGTTAGTTATGGAAAGCCTTCCTACAATTCCTTTTAAATTCTCTACTCCCAACATGATGTCATTGGCTTCTCTGTAATGCAAAAAGGAAAATCTGACATCTATTCCCTGTTTGTTGGATGAGTTGATGCAACAGTAAGAACAGCCTTCCCAAGACTGCATGCTCTTCAACATTAATGGCTGCTAAGGAATCCTGGTGTGGCACTACGGGTTAATGTGCCAGACTGCAAACCCACTTGAAATGGAAGGTCAGCAGTTCAAGCTCACAAGTTCAAGCTTACCAGCTGCTCCTCAGAAACCCTATATTGGGTCGCAATGGGTTGGAACCAACTCAATGGCACTTAACAACAAGATTCCACTGCTACAAACATATATGAGCCTTGATTATTTGGAAAAGGGTAAAGGCAAAAGGTCAGCAATACATTTTCCTTAAATAAGTACACTAATAAAATTGAAACTCACCAGAAAACATTTTTACAAAGTCTCCAGCAGACATACTCATCACCACATCTGCCTGATCAGCAGGCTCTCCAGAGCCAACATTTCCACCTTTGTTCTTAAGATCAAGGAACCATGTTCCACCATCTTCACCTACACAGAAGGAAAACATGTAGAAATAAATGTCACACAAGTCCTGTTCTCCTTAAATGTAATAACTACGAAAATTAGAATCATCTTACATAATGCTGTTTGCCAGGTTAAAATCCTCTAGTTTCTATCAATTAAATCCAGCAAATATGTCTTAAGTACTTATCATGCGGCAGGCACTATACTAAGCTCTGAAGATGTTGCAATAAACAAAACAAACAAGGTCCTGCTGACAAAAGAAGTAGTAGTGGGAGAAGGATATGGGAGCATATTCATAAAGAATCAGAAAAACTCCACTGAAGCTGAGATTTCAAAATTAAGAATTAGCTCTATGAACAGGGAAGTGGGAAAATATTTCGAGCAATAGTAATGAGATACTAAAAAAAAAAAAAGTCAGAATCAAGAGGGCAGTATGTTTGAAGAACTGAAGACAGTATAGGAGGACAGGAATGTAAAAAACTAACTGTGCATAGTGCCATCAGGTGAGCTGGTGAACTAGTCAGGGACCAAAGCACAGCAAGCCATGTGTTTACAATATAGAGAATATACTGGAAAGGGATCAAGATACAGAAGCGGCCTGAAACGGTGCTGGAAATAGTCCAGGAGCTTGAGGATGCAGGCCTGAATCAGGATCCTGGCAGCAGGGATGGAGAAAAGTAGACATAGATGAGAGACAATTTCAAAGCAGAATCACAAGACTAGGTAACCAGTTAAGGAAAGGGAAGCTGGGGGAGGTTGCATGATTTGTAAGTGTGTATATATAGCTCTGGTAGCGTAGTGGTTACGAATCGGGCTGCGAACCTTAAGGCCAGCAGTTCGAAACTACCAGCTGTTCCACGGGAGAAAGATGAGGCGTTCTCCTCCCGTAAAGATTTACAGCTTGAAACCCTGTACAGGGTCGCTGTGGGTCGGAAACGACTCGACGGCACTTAACAACAAGCAAATACAAAGAGCAGATTTAGCAGGTGAGATCAGTTTGGGACAATTTTAGATTGAAGCATCTTTAGAACAGCCAAGTGAAGTGGCTGTCAAGTGAAGTCTGACTAGGTGAGAAATACAGATATAGAAGTAATACAGTCACTGAAGGTATGTGAGGGGTTGGTGTTTCCTAGAGACTCCTGGTGTGGCGCTGTAGGATCAGCACTGGACTCTGAACCAGAGGTCAGTAGTTCAAACGCACCTCGGAAACCCTACACAGTGTTGCTAAGAGTTTGAACCAACTTAACAAGAACAATCTGAAGAAATCAACATTTAAGAAAGTGAACAAATATCTAACAAAGGAGACAAGCAGGGCTTAAAACTGGTTACACCCTCACTGAGAATTTGCAGTTCTACCCCAGTTATAAAGGAGCTCTGGTAGCGTAGTGGTTACGAATCGGGCTGTGAACCTTAAGGTCAGCAGTTTGAAACTACCAGCCACTTCACGGGAGAAAGATGAGGCTTTCTGCTCCTGTAAAGATTTACAGCCTCGGAAACCCTGTACAGGGTGGCTGTGGGTCAGAACCCACTCAACAGCACTTAACTAAAAACAACAAAGCATCACCTGATAGATATGCAAAACTCGATGGCACTTAACAAAAACAACACCCCAGTTATAAAGAATCTACCATTTAAAAAAGATCCCCAGGTGATTCTTATGTAAAGAACCTTATTGATTTGGAGATTTTGTTAATGTAGATTCTGATACCATCTATCTTGGGTGGAGATGCAAATTATCAGTGGGAAAGGGGGTGGGTGGGATAGGGTATCAAACCAGATTAAACCAGTTCAATGCCCTGCTGACAAGGCATGATCATAGAGGAGGAAAGCAAGAGGAGCAACTATTTTAAAAAGCCAAAGAAAGGGAGCATTTCCTGAAGAAAAGGGTGATCAACAGCATCAAATACTGCAAAGTGCTCACAAGATAGAAATGACAATACCCATAGGTAACATGGAAGTCACTGAAAATCTTGAGAGAAACGGATAAAAATATGCTGAAATGGAGAGCAATGTATGTTGAGGAGAGTGAGTTGAAGAAAAAAGTGAGTTTAGCTCTGAAAGGGAGATTTTTTTATGTTTTATTTTAAAAGTAAAAATGTTAAAAAAAAATACTGTTGGAAAGGACACTATAGGATGGAATAGGTGAAAGAGAGGGAGGGCATCATTAATAAAACAAAATCTCTGAGAAGGTGAGTGGAGATGAGATCTAGAACTCTATTCAAAATGGGATTATGAACACTACTAGCATCACCTGAGAAGTCCTGGTGTGACGCTGTGGGGCTGTGGGTTAACAAGGTAAGGTCGGAGGTTCAAACTCAGCAGCCACACCTTGGAAACCCTATACAACAGGGTGGCTATGGGTCAGAACCCACTCAACAGCACTTCACTAAAAACAACAAAGCATCACCTGATAGATATGCAAAACGTTAGTCCCCACAGCGGACTTACTAAATCAGAATCTGCATTTTAGCAAGATCCCAGGTAATCAGTATAAACATCAAAGCTAGAGGTGCTCTGCTCTAGAGCTCAGCTCCAATCCATTGGGAGAAGTGGAGAGGATGGTGCCTATAAAGGTTCATTTGATATGTGATGACAGGAAGCTGAAGCAATTTCTGAATGAAGGCTTCGAGTATCCCTGTTAAGAGTCAGTGAAATGATCTGCTGACACCCACAGAGAAATGGTGACGGGAGAAAACTAAGACTTAGGAACAATGAGGTTTAAAATAGTCATTGCACAAAATGGGGCAGTAAGCTGACCACAAAACAAAAAATTCTGAAATGCTGCTTACAGCCTAACTGAAAGGAGCAATGATGAATATCTGCTGGTACAGATGAACCTAGTGGTACAGTGAATTCCACTACCACGACCACCACCATCCCACCCCCCAGGAGGGTTTCCCAGCCTGGATGCAACTGTGGGGCAGCCAGATAGTCTGACTGATCAAGACTAGGGTCTTGATAGGAAATGATACAGCACAAGGATTCAAGGAGTTTAGGGAATAAGCAAGAGAAGGATTAAAGCAAGAGACCATGGGTAATATGCAGCAAAGAAAGAGAAGCAAAAACAGAAGGCACTGATGGATCTAAAATAAAGCAAAGGGGTGGAAGAATGACCAGCCTGGTATGTCATAAATTTGCATATAATGGGATTAACCTCAGTAGTTAATTCTCAAAACTATCATTAACATGTTCATCTTAATATTGAGAAGGAAAATACTGGGAGGTTTCAAAAAGCTGAGGACATTCAGACTGAACTGAGTAATCTCAAGGGTAAAAGGTACCCACTGTTGAAGATAAATGACTGCAATTCACTACGTTGTGATTTAAATATCCTTCTAGATTTTCTCTCAATTACATCTGCCAAGGAGTTACTTCACACTGAGCATATATGTAATAAAATTTTACTTACATATATAGCTATATGCACTGATCTTAATTTAAAAATACAAATAGTCATTTTCTATTCTTGAATGTCTAGCTTCTAGGGTATGTTTCCTGGTTATTACCAACCATCCAGGTGATTACTATTAGAGATTGTTTTTCTTCCGTAAGTATGACCTACCTCATTTTGTGTCACAGAAGCCCCACATTAGCAGACGTATTCCTTACCTGAGAGTTCAAACAGAAACACTGCCTGAGTGGCTTTAACAATGTCATCACTGAGAGACTCCTTGACAATTCTAAATGTTTCTTCCACAGGTCCAGAGCGTGGTTTGGATTGCGGCTCCTGCTTGCCTTCTGTGAATGCTGACACAGCACCTGTAAATATCATTCAAGCAGATGTCTTATTTGTGTGAGGCCACACATGGACTTAATTAGCAGAACAAATCTGCTATGAATTAGACTTGAGTTTGACCACAATGGCTTTAAGTACATTATGTGACATCTGAAGCATATGAGGGCAAATCAAAAAGGATTGCTACTAAGGGTCCAGTTCAGACATGCATAAGTTTACTCAAATGAAACATGTCTAAATATGCCTCAGACAAGTTCTCTCAGTCCTGCTGTGGCACTGTGGGTTAATGAGCTGGACTGTAAAGTCAATTTGAACTACAAGGTCAGCAGTTCAAGCTCACCAACTGCTTCTAGGAAACCCTACACAGGGCCGGAACCAACTCGATGGCACTTAACAACAAAAAAGGGTGGCTCTCCAAAAAAAAAGGTTCAATCAAACTGGCTTCTGAGGGGATCTGTCAGGCCAGTTCAATTAAAGGCAAGAGGTCAGCTCCGAAGGTTTTGGAAACTGATTTTTGGGATTCCCAAGTAAGCTTCACAGGTGTTTTCTACGGACACAGGGCAATCGCGGGGGCTTATTAGTTAGAAATTAAAAAAAAAAATTGAAACTGCACTGGTGAGAAAAAAGGCCAGAAAAGTTACACCAAGGAATTTTTTTTCCATCATGACAATGAACCTGCTTATTCTTTGCGGAAAGCAAGGGCTGATCAAGACGGTGAAATAGCAGTAAAAATACCAGTTTTGATTATAAATGAAAACTATTTATACTCTCCAAGTAAAAGGTTGACTCTTAAACTGGGTTAAAAGGCAACAAAAAGTGCTACCCTGTGCACGGTTTGTAATAAATCTAAAACCGACAGGAGTTTTCAGGACGATCATCAATCACTCCTGTGTGTAGACCTCCCCTCTGAGTTCTAAAACCAACTGAGAAACAAGTCACTCAAGTAAAAAAGATGAAGATCAAAATATCAACTGTGTAACTGTTGTTGTTGTTATGTGCCGGGGAGTCGGTTCTGACTCATACAACCCTCCCTGTACAGTGTTTCCAAGGCTGTAAATCTTTACAGGAGCAGAAAGCCTCCTCTTTCTCCCACAGAACAGCTGGTAGTTTTGAACTGCTGACCCTGAGGATAGCAGCCCAATTCATAACCACTACACTACCAGAGAACCTAAACTTGAGGTTGTATTAATGGCCCCATGTTAACTTCCTAATAACTTTACCTCTAAATTAGAAAAAAAAAATGCTCAGAAGGGTTTTGAGCTACATAAACTCAGTTGTTGTTGTTTTTTAATCTCTCAATAGCTCATACTTTTTTGTTTCCCAACAAAATCTCAGGAGGAACCAATGCCTGGATAAGGACATCATGCTTGGAAAAGTGAAGGGTCAGCAAAAAAGAGGAAGACCCCTAACGAGATGGACTGATATGCTATCAGCAACAACGGGCTCAAACATAACAACTGTGATGATGGTGCAGGACGGAGCACTGCTGGGCATGGTATGAGTCAGAATCATCTCAACAGTACCTAACAGTACAACCACAGTATCATTTAATTCAATTGGTTCTTCCCATTGGATGAAGAAGGAGGTCAGATGTCAA